>NW_023994513.1:120000-340485 GCF_015586225.1 Lucilia sericata | reverse complement strand
AGCTATAGACTAGACTATAGACTAGACTATAGACTAGACTATAGACTAGACTATAGACTAGACTATAGACTAGACTATAGACTATAGACTAGACTATAGACTAGACTATAGACTAGACTATAGACTAGACTATAGACTAGACTATAGACTAGACTATAGACTAGACTATAGACTAGACTATAGACTAGACTATAGACTAGACATACTAGACTATAGACTATAGCTAGACTATAGACTAGACTATAGACTAGACTATAGACTAGACTATAGACTAGACTATAGACTAGACTATAGACTAGACTATAGACTAGACTATAGACTAGACTATAGACTAGACTATAGACTAGACTATAGACTAGACTATAGACTAGACTATAGACTAGACTATAGACTAGACTATAGACTAGACTATAGACTAGACTATAGACTAGACTATAGACTAGACTATAGACTAGACTATAGACTAGACTATAAGACTAGACTATACTAGACTAGAGACTAGACTATAGACTAGACTATAGACTAGACATAGACTAGACTAATAGACTAGACTATAGACTAGACTATAGACTAGACTATAGAACTATAGACTAGACTATAGACTAGACTATATACTAGACTATAGACTAGACTATAGACTAGACTATGACTAGACTATAGACTAGACTATAGACTAGACTATAGACTAGACTATAGACTAGACTATAGACTAGACTATAGACTAGACTATAGACTAGACTATAGACTACTAAGACTAGACTAGACTATAGACTAGACTATAGACTAGACTAGACTAGACTATAGACTAGACTATAGACTAGACTATAGACTAGACTATAGACTAGACTATAGACTAGACTATAGACTAGACTATAGACTAGACTATAGACTAGACTATAGACTAGACTATAGACTAGACTATAGACTAGACTATAGACTAGACTATAGACTAGACTATACTATAGACTATAGACTAGACTATAGACTAGACTATGACTAGACTATAGACTATACTATAGACTATACTATAGACTAGACTATAGACTAGACTATAGACTAGACTATAGACTAGACTTATACGACTATAGAATAGACTATAGACTAGCTAGGAAGGATTTTGGTCGTAAGAGTTTTACTTATGTCAAATCTCATTGCTATGCTCGTATTTTTAAGCCAGTAATGAGCGTTAAAGTCGTTTTTTTTTTGATGGGGACCTTATATCAGGTGTAGGGTCATTTGATAGACAAATTTTGGCTCGCATGGATCTTATTTATGTCGAATCGCTATAGTCGTATTTTTAAGCGTTGAAGTAATTTTTTGAAGGGGATCTTATATGGGGGGTAGGGTCAATTATGGACCCATCCACATAAAATTTGTTAGAGAGATTTTGGCACGTGAGGGACTTACTTATGTCAAATTTCATCGCTGTATTCGTATTTTTAAGCGTTAAAGTAATTTTTTGAAGGGGACCTTATAAGGGGGTAGGGTCAACTATGGACCGATCCTCATAAAATTTGGTAAGAAGATTTTGGCTTATATGAAACTTATTTATTTATGAATTTATGAATTTCATCGCTATACTCGTACTCTTAAAACAGATATACCCGTTAAAGCTGTTTTTCGGGGGTCCACTTGTATGGAGGCTACCCGAAAACGTGGACCCATATTGTCCATTTTCAATACCAAACAAACCTTATCTATAGAGAATATTTGTGGAAAATTTCAACCCTCTAGTTCATTCCGTTCGGACTCTATCGCGCTTTCAACAGACAGACGGACGGACGGACATGGCTAGATCGTCTTAGAATTTAATAAGGACCGAGAATATATATATACTTTTGTGGGTCTATGACCTATATTTCGATGTGTTACAAACGGAATGACAAAATCAATATACCTCCCATCTTTTTGATGGTGGATATTAAAAGTACTGAAAAATGTACTAAAGTACCGCCTTTTACTTGCCTGCTGAGATCCATAATTAACATCGTTATTATTCTATCTTGTTTTACTTACATGTGCATAGTTGAATTGTTCTGAAAATAAAAAAATATAAATGTTTAAACGTTATTTTATAATTTAGTAAAATTTAGTAAAAAAAATACAAATATTATTTTTTATATTTCCTCCCTTAAAACTTGCCAAAAATCCCCTTTGAATCCACACAGATCTTCAATTAAAGCGAAGACAAAAACCTAACGGATATAAAATTGTGTTCAAGAGAAATTCAAGGCATGCTCACTAAACCCCAACTCTCAAAACTGGATTTACCTAACAAAACAAACTAAGCAATCACAATAAGCTAAAATTCATTCACAAACACAGCCAAAACAACTGATCTCTGAGTATTAGACATTATACTCTTAGCTGAATTCTCACACAAACCTACACGCATACATTAAACCCTCCGTGATTAAGCCAAGATTTAATGAAAACAAAAAATAACATCATCACCAACTTGTATGGAATAAACATTTAAGCCCAGTTAGTATGCTAACTGAACTCGAAGTGTAAGCACACGGTTTTACGTTTAAAAGTGAGAGAGAAAACGTGAGAATTGTTTTAAATAAATGAAATAAAGCAACTGAGAAGAAGAAAACTAAAACGCGTTAAATTTAATAGATTTTTTTTTCGATATTTTTTGTGGGTCTAAAATATAAAAAAAAAATTGTATTGTTTTTGCAAAATCTGGTTTTTTGTTAATAAAAAATAAATATAACAATATAAATAAAGAAACTACAATAACACAAATACGAGTTTAAAATAAGTAAAAAAATATAAAAAAAAAATTAAAGTGAATTATAGAAAAACAGCAAAAATATCAATTTTAGTTTAATAAAAAATTAATAAAATTTTTGCCAAAAGTCTTTTTTTAATAAATTTTTAATGCGTTTTGTTAAATTTGTTGCTATTGCTTTGTTTTCGTGAATTTCTATTTATTAATATTATTAGAATTGTTGTTGCTAAATTGTATTTTTTTCAGCTTTAGTTTGTTTTTTGCTTAAAAGAGGATTAATTTTGTGTTATTGTTGCTGCTGTTGTAGTGGTTTTGTTGCTAATTTTAAACGTATTACGTGAGTGTATTAAACAAAATCTTATAGAAAATTTGTTTTAAAACAATAAAAATTAACGAAAAAAATAAATAAAGTAAATAAAACATAAGCAAAATACAAAGAGTTTAAAAAGCTAAAATTCAGCAAAATTTACAAAAGAGAAAATTTTATATTTACTATTGTTGAAATGAAAGTAATAAACAAAATTTTTGCTAAAATTATATAAAAAAAAATTTTTGACAAAATTTTTTTTCTTAACAAAAAATATATTGTTGCTGCTAAAAGAAACAAAATACTGTGTGTTTGAGTGTTTTTTTTTTTTTTAAGTTGGCCCAAACAAGTTTTCAAATATTCAAGGAATTTTCGCTTCTCCAACCAGACAACATTGAAATCCAAGTAAGTTTTGTGTTTGGTACAAAGAGTTGGCAAAAGCAATTAAATAAATTGTATACCCTATACTTGATAAATACAAATAAAATTCTTTAAAGTAAATCTTTTCAAACAGTTTTAAATGTTCGATAATCATGTGACAATCAACCGAAAAAGGTATTTTTCAATATTTATAGCCATTACAGTTATTATTTCTCTAATCATCACAACACAGCTGTTTAAAATATTTAAATTTCTTCAAAATTGAATAAACTTTAAAAATTTTGAAAAAAATAAACAACATTTAGAAAATGATTAATTAAAATAAAATACAATTGAATTAAATAAAGCGAATTTTATAGACAAATTTACATTTGAAAAGCAACTATTCGGATTTTATGGTTATTTTGAACAAAACACAGTCACACTTTTAAACTGTTAACAAAATGACAGTTTTTGTTTTATTGATTCATAGAAAACTGAACTATTAATTTTAAAAATTATGTAATCATAGAAGGTCGTTAACAATCAAATATTTGTTTTTGACAAACTTAACATTTTTTACAAAATTAAAATTTTGTCTATAGCCGAAGCTATAAAACAGACTATATTAAAAATTGTAGACTAGATTATAATGAAGAATATATTTACGACTAGAATCAGGAATATATTTAGAATATAGTCTATAGCCTAGTCTATAGTATAGTCTATAGTCTAGTCTATAGTCGAGTCTGTAGTCGAGTCTATATTCTAGTCTATATTCTAGTCTATAGTCTAGTCTATAGTCTAGTCTATAGTCTAGTCTATAGTCTAGTCTTAGTCTAGTCTATAGTCTGTCTATAGTCTAGTCTATAGTCTAGTCTATAGTCCTAGTCTATAGTCTAGTCTATAGTCTAGTCTATAGTCTAGTCTATAATATAGTCTATAATCTAGTCATGTCTAGTCTAGTCTATAGTCTAGTCTATAGTCCTAGCTATAGTCTAGTCTATAGTCTAGTCTATAGTCTAGTCTATAGTCTAGTCTATAGTCTATAGTCTATAGTCTAGTCTATAGTCTAGTCTATAGTCTAGTCTATAGTCTAGTCTATAGTCTAGTCTATAGTCTAGTCTATAGTCTAGTCTATAGTCTAGTCTATAGTCTAGTCTATAGTCTAGTCTATAGTCTAGTCTATAGTCTAGTCTATAGTCTAGTCTATAGTCTAGTCTATAGTCTAGTCTATAGTCTAGTCTATAGTCTAGTCTATAGTCTAGTCTATAGTCTAGTCTATAGTCTAGTCTATAGTCTAGTCTATAGTCTAGTCTATAGTCTAGTCTATAGTCTAGTCTATAGTCTAGTCATAGTCTAGTCTATAGTCTAGTCTATAGTCTAGTCTATAGTCTAGTCTATAGTCTAGTCTATAGTCTAGTCTATAGTAGTCATAGTCTAGTCTATAGTCTAGTCTATAGTCTAGTCTATAGTCTAGTCTATAGTCTAGTCTATAGTCTAGTCTATAGTCTAGTCTATAGTCTAGTCTATAGTCTAGTCTATAGTCTAGTCTATAGTCTAGTCTATAGTCTAGTCTATAGTCTAGTCTATAGTCTAGTCTATAGTCTAGTCTATAGTCTAGTCTATAGTCTAGTCCTAGTTAGTCTATAGTCTAGTCTAGTCTAGTCTATAGTCTAGTCTATAGTCTAGTCTATAGTCTAGTCTATAGTCTAGTCTATAGTCTAGTCTATAGTCTAGTCTATAGTCTAGTCTATAGTCTAGTCTATAGTCTAGTCTATAGTCTAGTCTATAGTCTAGTCCTATAGTCTAGTCTATAGTCTAGTCTATAGTCTAGTCTATAGTCTAGTCTATAGTCTAGTCTATAGTCTAGTCTATAGTCTAGTCTATAGTCTAGTCTATAGTCTAGTCTATAGTCTAGTCTATAGTCTAGTCTATAGTCTAGTCTATAGTCTAGTCCTATAGTCTAGTCTATAGTCTAGTCTATAGTCTAGTCTATAGTCTAGTCTATAGTCTAGTCTATAGTCTAGTCTATAGTCTAGTCTATAGTCTAGTCTATAGTCTAGTCTATAGTCTAGTCTAGTCTATAGTCTAGTCTATAGTCTAGTCTATAGTCTAGTCTATAGTCTAGTCTATAGTCTAGTCTATAGTCTAGTCTATAGTCTAGTCTATAGTCTAGTCTATAGTCTAGTCTATAGTCTAGTCTATAGTCTAGTCTATAGTCTAGTCTATAGTCTAGTCTATAGTCTAGTCTATAGTCTAGTCTATAGTCTAGTCTATAGTCTAGTCTATAGTCTAGTCTATAGTCTAGTCTATAGTCTAGTCTATAGTCTAGTCTATAGTCTAGTCTATAGTCTAGTCTATAGTCTAGTCTATAGTCTAGTCTATAGTCTAGTCTATAGTCTAGTCTATAGTCTAGTCTATAGTCTAGTCTATAGTCTAGTCTATAGTCTAGTCTATAGTCTAGTCTATAGTCTAGTCTAGTCTAGTCTATAGTCTAGTCTATAGTCTAGTCTATAGTCTAGTCTATAGTCTAGTCTATAGTCTAGTCTATAGTCTAGTCTATAGTCTAGTCTATAGTCTAGTCTATAGTCTAGTCTATAGTCTAGTCTATAGTCTAGTCTATAGTCTAGTCTATAGTCTAGTCTAGTCTATAGTCTAGTCTATAGTCTAGTCTATAGTCTATTCTATAGTCTAGTCTCTAGTACAGTGTTTACTACAAGATTTATAGAATCAACAGTCGAGTCTATAGTCTTATCTATAGTGTAGTCTACAGTCTACTCTATAGTCTAGTCTATAGACTAGTCTATAGTCTAGTCTATAGTCAAGTCTAGTATATAGTCTAGTCTATAGTCAAGACTATAGTCTAGTCTATAGTATATAGTCTTGGCTATAGTCTAGTCGATAATCTATGTAGTCCATAGTCTAGTCTATAGTCAAGTCTATAGTCAATTCCATAGTCTAGTCTATAGTCTATTATATAGTCTTGTCTATAATCTAGTCTACAGTCAAGTCTATAGTATATAGTCTTGTCTATATTCTAGTCGATAATCTATCTAGTCTATAGTCAAGTCTACATTCTAGTCAATAATCAATTCTATAGTTAAGTAGTAAGTATAGTCTACTATATGTCATATATATGCTATAAATATGTGTATGAACATTATAAAAACACTTTTTTCCTTACTCATGTTTCATTTCATTGAGTACCTGTAGTCGTAACTCAAAATACAAATTCCAATACATTTATAATTGTGAGCGTAAAAATAACGCCTTCTTATTCATTTCATCTACATCTTCTCAATTTAACGCTGAGTTCTCAAATCTAACAAACTCTAACTACAGACCATAATAAGTCAGTTTCATTAACAAAAAGTCATCCACATATTTTAGTTTATCTCAGAAAGAAATAATAAAAAAAACAAATACAAATAAGTCAAAGTAGAATACAATAAAAAATAATTTTGAAAACAAAAATGCCTCTTGTTACTTTATATGTGTGAAGAAGATCATGTTAATTTTATATTTTATTACATGAAGTGGACTTAAATCAAATGAAGCGACATTTTAACGATACTCGTTCATACTGAGAAGTTCGTACTTAGGAAATACCCAGCAAACATACACATAAAAAAGTTTTAAAAATATTTGCTATATTAGTTGCCTATGACCAAAGTAATCAAAGGTTGCTCTAAACTATACCGAGAAGGATTAATGGCTAATTGCAACAGCAATGAAAGATGTTAGTAATTTTTTTTTTTGTTTTTTGGTTTTGCTGGGTTATTTTAAGTTTACAATATCTTATGTTTGTTTTAATGATATTTACGATTATTGTAGTTACTTTTATTACGAATACATTTTGATAAATGTACATTTTTATGACATTCCAGTTGACCGGTTCTAAAAATAATTTACAAATGATTAACATGTTAAACAATTTGCATAATCTTTTTGCAAATATGATTTTTATTGTAATCGGAATGGGTAATAATTATTATTTTAGAAGGCCTGTGCAAGATAAGTTAGATTATAGACTATATTATAGACTAATCTATAGACAAATCTATGTACTAAACTATAGACAAGATTATAAACTATGCTATTGACTAGAACTTAGACTGTAGACTAAACTATAGACCAGACTATAGACTAGATTTTAGACTAGACTATAGACTGGACTATAGACTAGACTATAGACTAGACTAGACTATAGACTAGACTAGACTATAGACTTCACTATAGACTAGACTATATACTTCACTATGCTAGACTAGATTAAAGACTAGATTATAGACTAGACTATAGACTAGACTATAGACTAGACTATAGACTAGACTTTAGACTAGACTATAGACTAGACTAAGACTAGACTATAGACTAGACTAAGGACTAGACTATAGACTAGACTATAGACTAGACTATAGACTAGACTATAACTAGGACTATAGACTAGACTATAGACTAGACTATAGACTAGACTATAGAACTATACTATAGACTAGACTATAGACTAGACTATAGCTAGACTATAGACTAGACTATAGACTAGACTATAGACTAGACTATAGACTGACTATAGACTAGACTATGACTAGACTATAGACTAGACATAGACTAGACTATAGACTAGACTATAGACTAGACTATAGACTAGACTATAGACTAGGCTATAGACGAGACATAGACTAGAACTAGACTATAGACTAGACTATAGACTAGACTATAGACTAGACTATAGACTAGATATAGACTAGACTATAGACTAGACTATAGATAGACTATAGACTAGACTATAGACTCGACTATAGACTAGACTATAGACTAGACTATAGACTAGACTATAGACTAGACTATAGACTAGACTATAGACTAGACTATAGACTAGACTATAGAACTAGACTATAGACTAGACTATAGACTAGACTATAGACTAGACTATAGACTAGACTATAGACTAGACTATAGACTAGACTATAGACTAGACTATAGACTAGACTATAGACTAGACTATAGACTAGACTATAGACTAGACTATAGACTAGACTATAACTAGACTATAGACTAGACTATAGACTAGACTATAGACTAGACTATAGACTAGACTATAGACTAGACTATAGACTAGACTATAGACTAGACTATAGACTAGACTATAGCGACTATAGACTAGACTATAGACTAGACTATAGACTGGACTATAGACTAGACTATAGACTAGACTATAGACTAGACTATAGACTAGACCTATAGAATAGACTATAGACTTAGACTATAGACTAGACTATAGACTAGACTATAGAATAGACTATAGACTAGACTATAGACTAGACTATAGACTAGACTATAGACTAGACTATAGACTAGACTATAGACTAGACTATAGACTAGACTATAGACTAGACTATAGACTACACCATAGACTATACTATAGACTAAACTATAGACTAGACTATATATTATATTATAGGACTAAACTATACTATATTCTGCATTATATACTAGACTATACAAGATTTCTGCCGTATTTTCTCTTACACTGTTCTTACATTTTTGAAATACCTACTACAAGATACTGTTTATATGTACATACCTACAAACATATATTTATACCCTACACCACTTTAGTGGGGAGGGTATATTGGATTTGTGCTGATGTTTGTAACATACAAAAATATTCGTCCTAGACCCACCTTAAAGTATACCAATCGGCTTAGAATCGTTTTCTGAGTCGATTAAGCTATGTCCGTCCGTCCGTCTGGCTGGCTGGCTGGCTGTCCATGTAAACCTTGTGCGCAAGGTACAGGTCGCAATTTTCAAGATAATTGGATGAAATTTGGCACGCACATTTTATTTGACCCAAGGACGAAGCCTATTGAAAATGGTTAAAATCGGTCCTTTATTTCACCTAGCCCCCATAGAACAGAACCCCCCGAAAAGGGCTTCTGAGCTCATAATTATGTCAAATATACAGATATATCGATAAAATACGGCACAACTAAGTTTTATAGAAGTCTTGATGACCCTGCCAAATTTCATAAAGATCGGGCCCCATTTGACCCTAGCTCCCATACAAAGTCCCCTTCAGAAAATTACTTGAATGTCCCAAATTAACTTATAAACACAAATATCGCAATAAAATTCAGCACAATAAAATATTATGTAAATATAAATATATTCACAAAATTTTATCGGGCTTGGTCCATATTTGCCCCTAGCCCCCATATAAAGCCTCTTTCAGAAAATTAGTTTTTCATCCATAAATTGCTTAAATGTATCGGAACAAGATAATATTGAAGATAAATGCTTTATTATGAAAAATAAATCACATTTAATATTCATAACTGGTGTAGGGTATCATATGGTCGGCCACGCCCTACTATACTTTCTTACTTGTTTTCTTAATTATTTTGTTTCATAAAATCTCTGTATATCTGCTTAACTACCTACACAAACTTAATTTACATAGATACAAATTCAACAAACAATATTGATACCATAATTCTACGAATATCTGTCTCTATTGTTTCAGTATTATATCATCGTGTTGTGGCTGATCTAATCTAACTAGATAATATAATAACAACAAAAACAAATGAACAACATTTAAAATAGAGATGAAAACAAAACAAAATTCGAAACAGTAATAGAGAAATAAATAACAAAACATATGAGCAAAAATGTTATACAAAAAAATAGATTTCTTATTGAATGCGATTTGTATCTCAAAGTCAAACTTTTTTCTAACTTTTGTTTTAATTTTAGAAAATCAAGTTTTTTAGCTTTTGAGTAGTAAATACATTCTTGTACTTATTGTTAATTCTGTGTGTGGTTGGTTGGTTAGTTGTTTTGGAAAAAAAATTCAAATAATGTTGGCTGAATTTTTGGTTAGACTTAAAACTAACAAAGCTGGTGGGTACATAAATAAGTTTTGAAATACAATTAGAATTGATTTTAAAGTGTAAATATTTTTGCTATTTAGAAACAAATTTTAAGTGTTAAAAATTATTTAGATATCGTGACACTTAATATTAGAGCTTTGAACTTTTCAAGATCAACTAACTTGCAATAACCAAAATTTTTTGTATCAAAGCATTTGTTTTAAAAATTTTTTAAATTGTCACAACAATTCCCCAAATCCCTAAACTGCAAAATTTCTTACAAAAATTTAAAACTATACTCTTCTCCCAAAAATTTTGTTATTAGTCATTCAGACCTCAAAATGTTTTCATTTATAAATTTGATCAAATTTCCAACTTATGCAGTCATATAAGTAATTCCCTCAAACCTCAAAGAAGGAAATATTGCAAATGTTAATAATACCTTAAGGTATTAAATACTAATAATGAAACTATAATGAATTCAACGAAACATAAATATTTTAAGACAACGATTACAAACATACTTATATAAATAATCAAATATCTGCACATACGAGTATTGATGTCATTTTACAGACAAACACTTTTTGTCTGTCTTCACATCACACCACAAAGCAACTACTGTAGCAGAAACTAAACAAAAAACCCCGTAGTTCTTTAGACAAGACGTTAAACTAGAATATAAACATTAAAATAAAGTCCACACAGTAGACTAAGATATACATTAGACGATGGGCTAGCCAATAAACAAGACTCTAGCCTAGACTGTAGACCAGACTTCGGCCTAGATTATAGATCTGAATATAGTCCATGTTATATAGTCTATATAGTCCAGGCTATAGTATATATAGTCCAGATTGTAGACTGGACTTTAGTCCATAACATAGATTAGACTATAGACTATAATCCAGACTATAGACTATAGTCCGGACTATAGACTATACTACAGTCCAGATTATAGACTAAACAATAGCCCAGATTATAGACTAGACTATAGCCCAGACTATAGACTAAATTAGAGTCCAGCCTGTACATTATACACTAGACTATTGTCCATACTATAGACTATAAATTATACTATCTCCAAGACATTATATACGACTATATTAGTCCGTACCATATAATAGACTTTATTCCTTACTACAGACTAGACTATAGTCCAGACTATAAACTAGACTATAGTCAAAACTATAAACTAGACTATAGTCCAGAATATAAACGAGACTATAGTCCAGAAAATAAACTAGCCTACAGTCCAGACTATAAACCAGACTATAGTCTGGACTATAGACTAGACTACAGTTCAGAATATAGACTACACTATAGTCCAGACTATAAACTAGACTATAATACAGACTATATACTAGACTATAGTCCTGACTATAAACTAGTCTGTAGTTCAGACCATAGACTAGACTATAGTCCAGACTATAAACTAGGCTATAGTCCAGACTATAAACTAGTCTATAGTCCAGACTATAAACTAGACTACATTCCAGACTAAAATACAGACTAAAGACCAGACCGCAGACTAAACTATAGTCCAGACTATAGACTAGACTATAGACTAGATTATAAACAAGACTATGGTCCAGACTAGAGACAAGACTATAGTCCAGACTATAGACAAGACTATAGTCCAGACTATAGACAAGACTATAGTCCAGACAATAGACAAGACTATAGTCCAGACAATAGACAAGACTATAGTCCAGACTATAGACAAGACTATAGTCCAGACTATAGACTAGACTATAGTCCAGACTATAGACAAGACTATAGTCCAGACTATAGACAAGACTATAGTCCAGACTATAGACTAGACTATACTCCAACCTATAGACAAGACTATAGTCTAGACTATAGACAAGACTATAGTCCAGACTATAGACAAGACTATAGTCCAGACTATAGACAAGACGATAGTCCAGACTATAGACTAGGCTATAGTCCAGACTATAGACTAGACTGTAGTCCAGACTATAAACTAGACTATAGTAGAGAAAATAGACTAGAGTTCAGACTATGGACTGGACTATAGTCCAGACTATGGACTAGACTATAGTCGAGACTATATATTAGACTACAGTTGAGACAATAGATTAGACTATAGTCCAGACTATGGACTAGACTATAATCCAAACTATGGACTATACTATAGTTCAGACTGTGGACTAGACTACAGTCCAGACTATGGACTAGACCATAGTCCAGACAATAGACTAGACTATAGTACAGACTATAGACTAGACTATAGTCCGGACTATAGACTAGACTATAGTCCAGACTATAGACTAGACTATACTCCAGACTATAGACTAGACTATAGTCCAGACTATAGACTAGACTATAGTCCAGACTATAGAATAGACTATAAACTAGAGTATAGTTCAGACTATAGTTTAGACTATAAACTCGACTATAGTCAAGACGATAGACTATACTATAAACTAGACTACAGTCAAGACTATAGACTAGACTATAGTCCAGGCTATGGACTAGACTATAATCCAGACTATTGACTAGACTATAGACTAGACTATAGTCCAGACTATAAACTAGACTATAATCCAGACTATAAGCTAGACTATAGTCCAGACTATAAACTAGACTATAGTCCAGACTATGGACTAGACTATAGTCCAGACCATGGACTAGACTACAGTTCAGACTATGGACTAGACGATAGTCCAGACTATGGACTAGACTAGAGTCGAGACTATATATTAGACTATAGTCGAGACTATATATTAGACTACAGTTGAGACTATAGATTAGACTATAGTCCAGACTATGGACTAGGCTATAATCCAAACTATGGAGTAGACTATAGTTCAGACTGTGGGCTAGACTATGGACTAGACTACAGTCCAGACAATAGACTAGACTACAGTCCAGACTATGGACTAGACTACAGTCCAGACAATAGGCTAGACTATAGTACAGACTATAGACTAGACTATAGTCCAGACTATAGACTACAGTTGAGACTATAGATTAGACTATAGACTAGACTATAGTCCAGACTGCGGACTAGACTACAGTCCAGACTATGGGCTAGACTATAGTACAGACTATGGACTAGACTACAGTCCAGACAATAGACTAGACTATAGTCCAGACTATAAAGTAGACTATAGTCCAGACTATGGACTAGACTATAGTCCAGACTATGAACTAGACTATAGTTCAGACTATGGACTAGGGTATAGTCCAGACTATGGACTAGACTACAGTCCAGACAATAGACTAGACTACAGTCCAGACTATAGACTACAGTTGAGACTATAGATTAGACTATAGACTAGACTATAGTCCAGACTGCGGACTAGACTACAGTCCAGACTATGGACTAGACTATAGTACAGACTATGGACTAGACTACAGTCCAGACAATAGACTAGACTATAGTCCAGACTATAAAGTAGACTATAGTCCAGACTATGGACTAGACTATAGTCCAGACTATGAACTAGACTATAGTTCAGGCTATGGACTAGGGTATAGTCCAGACTATGGACTAGACTACAGTCCAGACTATGAACTAGACTATAGTTCAGACTATGGACTAGGGTATAGTCCAGACTATGGACTAGACTATAGTCCAGACTATAAACTAGACTATAGTCCAGACTATAGACCTGAGTATAGTCTAGACTATAAACTAGACTATAGAGTAGACTATATTCCAGACTATAAACTAGACTATAGTCCAGACTATAGACTGAACAGTAGTCCGGACTAAAGTATACTATTGTCAAGAAGTTGAAGACATTTTTATATAAGATTCATATTATAAATACAAAACTGTCGGGCAGAGTGTGTGTATAACATAGAAATACAGTTTGGTTATACACTTAGGAATAGTTTAGTGTTTTCTGAAAAAACTTATGGCGAAAATGGATAAAAAGAATAAGTTTTGTACTTAATAAAACAGTTAAATGACTTTTAGCCATATTTGTTGTAAACATTTATTTGGTTTAGTGGGTGGCTGACTGACTCGTTTGACTGTGCGGTTTATTCACCTTATTTTGTGGTTGTACTTATTCACATTTATGACGAATGTTTATGAGTGAATCAAACAGCGAACGAATGAGCGAAGTAGAAGAAGTGTCAAAAACAATTTTACTTAATTAATAAAGTTTGGCTAATCAAACAAAAATATTTTGAGGTAATTAAAATTCTTTACATCAAATAAATAATGACTAAATGAAACGAAGCAATGCTGTTTTGCACGTGAAGTAGGTCTTATTATTAGTAATTTCTTTTTGACTTAATAATTATTAATGAGCATATACATACATATATACATACATACTTCAAAGAATATTTTTGGCGAGGTATTTTAATTAGCCACCACTTCATATATTAAGATTTTTCAATTTTAAAGCAAAAAATTCTTTGAAATTTTTAAAAAGAGTCAAG
The DNA here is from genome assembly GCF_015586225.1 of Lucilia sericata. Lineage (NCBI taxonomy): Eukaryota > Metazoa > Arthropoda > Insecta > Diptera > Calliphoridae > Lucilia > Lucilia sericata. The sequence goes on along the minus strand of NW_023994513.1, from coordinate 325,778 downwards.
GTCATAAATGAAAATTTTAATATACATATTTAAAGTCAAGAGTAATAAATAAATAATGATGTAACTCATATTATTATAATGATCATTATCATACATCATTCATGGTTTAATAAGTTCAATGGGTTAAAGTTAATTTTCTTCTTAATATCAGATAAAGGGGCTTCTATTTGTATTTTTAAGTGATGGAGAGAAACCATCTTTGTATCATTGACTTCTCAACTTCATTGACCTTGAGTATTATTTGTATTTCCTCTATTGCCAAAGAAACCCAATTAACTCAAATCAAAACTATAAAACACTATGCCAAATTTAGTCTTCCATATCTGTTTTCAGTTGTTATTTTTATCTTAATTATATTAGGTGTATGATTATAAAGGTGATTATCATTTTAAGAGTGTAAAAAAGTAATTTAATAAGAAACAGGGTAACCCAAAATATTAACAAAAAACTTTTAAATATACCAAATATGCCTAAAATATGCTGACAACATAATAACATGCAAAATATGCTTTTTAACTTAACTATTGGATATATCTTTACTTAACTCTTTTCTCATATATTTTATGGATAAAATTAGCAAATTGGTATATTCCGCTTACCCTGGTAATAAGCATGTGATAGTTTTTGGTCGTTATGTTGGTGTTAATATTGCTATTTCTGTGTTTGTGTAAATATGCAAATATTTATTTAAATAACTATGCATGTGGGCGGGTGTTGGTTTTTTTTTTTTCTTCATTATATAATTGTTTTGTAGCTTTTGATTCTTAATTAATAAATTCATAGAAATGCATTTTAAAACAACCTTCAGAATGTCTTTTACAGACACAAGAAACAAGTTTAAAAAAGACATTTTGTTGTTTTTTTTGTGTGGAAGTAGAAATTAATTATAAAACAGCTGTTATTTGTAGTCTCAAAGGGTTCTGCAATAGAGGTAAATTTGAAATGAAATTTCAGATTGTAGATCTAAACCTATATTATAGAATACAAAGTGAATATATGGGAATTTATCTTTATCTAGACTATAGATTAGACAGAACTATAGTCTAGACTATAGACTGATCTAAAGTCTAGACTATACTCTGATCTATAGTATAGACTGTCAATAGTATAGACTGTCTATAGTATAGACTGTCTATAGTATAGACTGTCTATAGTATAGACTGTCTATAGTACAGACTGTCTATAGTATAGACTGTCTATAGTACAGACTTTAAACTGTTCTATAATCTACACTATATATATATAGTCTAGACTATAGACCGATCTATAGTATAGACTATAGACTGATCTATAACCTAGACTATAGACTGATCTGTAGTCTAGACTATAAACTGATCTATAGTCTAGACTAAAGACTAATCTATAGTCTAGACTAAAGACTAATCTATAGCCTAGACTATAGACTAATCTATAGCCTAGACTATAGACTAATCTATAGCCTAGACTATAGACTAATCTATAGCCTAGACTATAGACTGATCTATAACCTAGACTATAGACTGATCTGTAGCCTAGACTATAGACTGATCTGTAGCCTAGACTATAGACTGATCTATAGCCTAGACTATAGACTTATCTATAGTCTAGACAATAGACTGATCTATGGTCTAGAATATAGACTGGTCTATAGTCTGGACCTTTAGGCTTGACTATAGTCCGGACCTATAGTTTTGACTATAGTCTGGACCTATAGTCTTGACTATAGACTGACGTATAATCTTGACTATAGACTGATCTATGGTCTTGACTATAGACTGATCTAAAGTCTAGACTATAGACTGATCTGTAATCTAGACTATAGACTGTTCTGTAGTCTAGACTATAGAATATATACACTATTGACTGATCTGTGGTCTAGACTACAGATCAGTCTATAGTGTAGACTTTAGATCAGTCTATGGTCTATACTATAGATCAGTCCATAGTAGATTGATCTATAGTCTAGACTATAGACTGATCTATAGTATAGACTATAGACTGATCTAAAGTCTATACTACAGACTGATCTATAGTATAGACTATAGACTGATCTATAGTCTTGACTATAGACTGATCTCCAGTCATGACTATAAACTGATCTATCAGATTGATCTAAAGATCAGTCTATAGTCATGACTATAGACTGATCTATAGTCTTGACTATAGACTGATCTATAGTCTTGACTATAGACTGATCTATTGTCTTGACTATAGACTGATCTATAGTCTAAACTATTGACTGATCTCTAGTCTAAACTATAGACTAATCTATGTTGTAGTCTATAGACCGATCTATAGTCCACACGTAGACTCATATAATGTCGAGACCATGGACTAATCTATAGACAAGACTATATAGTGATCTGTAGTCCTTAAAAGTATACTTTTATACTATAGACTGATATATTGTCTGAAATAGAAATTGATCTATATTCAGTCCACAGACTAATCTTGTATTCTGTAGACTGATCAATATTCTAGGCTATAGACTGATCTATGGTCTTGAATAAATACTGATATTTACTCCAAACTATAGAGCATGATATATCCTGATATATATATTACAGATGTACAGTCCAGAATATAGACTGATCTATTTTCTTCAGTTCAGTGATCTATACTTCACGGTCCAAACTTAAGACTGATCTACAGAGAAGATTATAGGCTGATCAGAAAATAGACTGATCTATAGTCCAGACTATGGACTGATCTATAAAGACTAGTCTATAGTTCATAATATACACTAACGTGTAATCCATATCGTACTATAGTTCCAGTTATATTCTGAACTACTTTAGACTGTAGATAGAGTTTTAGTGCAGAATATATTCGAGACTATACCTTAAGCATAGGCCATACTATATATAAATGTTTAGTCTATTTCATTTACGACTCCTTTTTATGACCTAACTCTTTATAACTTCTTCTTTAGAATATTTCCCGTCCATTCGAGAATTGAGCAGCAGCTTTACACACATTTTAATTGCTTTAATTTTTAAACTTGCTTTTTAAAAAGTTTCAGATTTGCAATTTATTATAGATTTGATTAAAAATTCTTCTATGAAAATGTTATAATCTTTTTTCGTTTCTTTTGAACATCAGCAAAATAAAAAGCATAAAAAATGTTTTAAACAAATTTATTTAAATTAAAAAAAATATAAGTGTGAATAAAATGTTTTTTGCTTTCCATCAACACTTCTCAATAAATTAAATCAGATTATTAAAAAGTTTTTCTTCATTTTTAGAATGTTTTTTTTTTGCGCCTTTTATTATTTATTGATGTCAGTTGGATGGATGGATGGATGGATGGATGGATGGAGGGCTGTGTAATATTTATAATAAAGAAAAAGTTTGTTTAAATACTTTTTTTTTTTTTGCCGTTGTAATTATTATTGATTATACACATGCATATTAAATGTCAATCTACAAATAAGGAATTGTTGTACGTGAGTACATTTTTCCTCAACAAATTGAGTTGAAAAACTTTGGCTCATTAAGCAGCTTAATGAGTGAGGGGGGTAAAACATACCTAGGAAGTTTCAAAAATTGTTGACTTAATGAGGTTTTGTGCAAAATTCTATGGTATTTTAAGAAATTAATTGATTTATTTTAATTTGTTTATTAACATAATATAAAACAATTTTTTTTTTCTAATTTACCACTTATCTCTGCTGTAGCAATCTACTGTTTATTTTAAATATTGCTAAAAAAATTAGAAATTTACATTAGTCTAATTAAAAAAAGTTTCTAAATTAATCAATTTCTTTATCTTGATTGCCCTTGGGGTCTCAATCACCATCATTAATCTAGCTCTCACTGATCACAAACACATGCTTTGAAGTCATTTCTGAAGACTGGTTTAAATTTAGATAAAAAAATTGCAATTCACCTTCTATTGTGGTTTGTTAATTCGCTTGTTTTTTAAATTTTGATTAAAACTTTTAAAGTTAGATTTTTGCTTAAGAATTATTATTTTATTATAAATTTGCAAACAAGAAATACATCTGTTTGTTTAAATAGAATTGGAATTTTATGACTACAGACTGATCTTAAGTCCAGACTATAGTATGTAGGTGTATCCAGACTATAAACTGATCTATAGTCCAGACTAAAGACTGATCTATAGTCTAGACTATAGACTGATATATAGTCAAGAATATGGAATGACCGGACTATAGTCCAAACTATAGTCCAGACGATAGACTGATATATAGTCCAGACTGTAGACTGATCTATCGTCCAGGCTATAGACTGATCTACTATCCAGACTATCGACTGATCTACAGTCCAGACAATAGACTGATCTATAGGCCAGACAATAGACTGATCTTTGGTTCAGACTATAGACTGACCTATAGTCCAGACTATAGAATGCTCTATAATCCAGACTATCTATCTATAGTCCAGACTGTAGACTGATCTATAATCCAGACTATATACTGATTTATAATCCAGACTATATACTGATCTATAGTCCAGACTATACTCTGATCTATAGTTCAGACTATGGACTGATCTATAGTCCAAACTATATAGACTGATTTATAGTCTAGATTATAGACCGATCTATAGTCCAGACTATAGAGATAGAGTAATCTATATTACAGACAATAGACTGATCTGTAGTGCAGACTATATACTGATCTATAGTCCAGACTATGGTCCAGACTATAGACTGATCTATCTTCCAGGCTATAGACTGATATACAGTCAAGACTATAGACTGATCTATAGTCGCGGCTATAGACTGATCTATATTCCAGACTATGGACTGATCTGCAGTCCAGACAGTAGACTGATCTATGATCCAGACTATAGACTGACTTATAGTCTAGACAACAGACTGATCTATAGTCCAGACTATATACTGATCTATAGTCCAGTCTATAGACTGATCTATAGTCCAAACTATAGAGATAGAGTGGTTTATATTACAGACAATAGACTGATCTATAGTCTAGACTATAGACTGATTTATAGTCGAGACAATAGACCAATCCATAGTCCAGACTATAGGCTGATCTATAGTCCAGACTATAGAGAAAGAGTGATCTATATTCCAGAAAATAGACTGATCTGTAGTCTAGACTATAGACTAATCTTTAGTGCAGACTGTAGACTGATCTATAGTCCAGACTATAGAGAATGAGTGGTCTATAGTCCAGACAATGGACTGATCTTTAGTCCAGATTATAGACTGACTTATAGTCCAGACAACAGACTGATCTATAGTCCAGACTATATACTGATCTATAGTCCATACTATAGAATAATCTATAGTCCAGACTATAGAGATAGAGTGATCTATATTCCATACAATAGACAGATCTATAGTCCAGACAATAGACTGATCTTTAGTCCAGACTACAGACTGACTTATAGTCCAGACTATAGAATGTTCTATAATCCAGACTATAGACTAATCTATAGTCCAGACTATACTGATCTATTGTCCAGACTATACTCTGATCTATAGTTCAGACTATGGACTGATCTATAGTCCAGGCTATACTCTGATCTATAGTCCAAACTATTGTGTGATCTGTATTCGAGATTACAGTATGATCTGCAGTCTAGAACATAGTCCTAACAAATTTCCAAATTATAGTCTGATCTGTAATACATATCCGTAGTCGGAGCTGTAGACTTTTGTCTCTGAAATAACAAGAACTAAAGCAAATATTTTTAATTTCTCTCTCACAGATTCCTGCGTACTTAAAAAAGGAAAAATTATTTAAATATTAAAGGACTACACCCCTGGTTTTCATACAAAGGTAAATATATCTAAAAACCACAAATTTTAATTTCAATAAATTTTGGTATTTATCGACAACAATTTTAATTTAATAATTTTAACTCAAACTAGTAGCAATAGCATAATTATTTACTTATTATTTAATTATTTTCTTGGTGGCATGTTTCAATTTTTCAATTATTTCTTTCTTCAAACATAAGCAGACACTTGTTTGTTAAAACAAGTTTGATGTTTCATTGTTCATGTTTTAAATAGTAAAATGGCTTTTTTTAGCCATTACAGGAATACAAAATATAAAAAAACTACAATTTGTTTAAAAGAAAAAAACTTTCTGTTTAAACAAAATTGCAAGTGAAATTAAATGATTACACAAGCAAAAATTTAATTTCGCTTTTGTTTGAGTTTTTTTTGTTGTTGTTCAGTTTGTTGTTTGATTTAATCCTCCTTTTGTGGTTTTTGCTCCACTTAAAAAAAAGGTAATAATTATTTGTGTAAAATATTTATGAAAAAAAAAAACAACAAAATCAAAGCATATTAATTATTACGAAATGCTACTGGGCTGATATTCGTTATGGTATAGATACTCTAGATATGGACTTAAAGTGCTAATAAATAAATTTGTGATACTGATTTACTACTCCAGTTATTTTAAATATATGGTTTAATAGCATTTTACACCTTAAGCATATATGTATTGCAATAAGTTTAATTTTTGTTAAATGTGTGTTAATATTTTTATAGTTTATATTGTCTTTTTTATTAATTTGATTCCTAGTTAAAAATAAGACAGCTGAAAACGAATGAAAATAGTAAATTATTTGGACTATAGATCACTTTATACCTTGATCTACAGTTTATAGTCTGGACAATAAATCATTCTAAAGTCTGGACTATAGATCAAACTATAGTCCTGTCTACAGATCTATATCTGTCTATAGTCAGAACTATAAACTAGTCTGAACTATAGACTAATCTATAGTCTGAACTATAGACTATTCTATAGTCTGGACTACAGACTGTTCTGTGTGGACTGATTAGAATAGTCTGTTCTGTATAGAATAGTCTATACCCCAGACTATGGAATAGTATATAGTCCAGACTATAGAACTGTCTATAGTCCAGACTATAGAACAGCCTATAGTCCAGACTATATAATAGTGTATAGTCCAGACGATATATATATATATCCCAGACTATAGAAAATTCTATGGTACAGACTATAGAACAGACTATAGTCCAGAATATAGAATATTCTATAATCCAGACTATAGATCAGTCTATAGTCCAGAATACAGAATAGTCTACAATCCTGATTATAGAATAGTCTATAGTCCAGACTATAGAATAGTCTATAGTCAAGGCTATTGAATAGTATATAGTCCAGACTAAGAATAGTCTATAGTCCACACTATAGAACAGTCTATAGTCCAGACTATAGAACAGTCTATAGTCCAGACTATAGAACAGTCTATAGTCCAGACTATAGAACAGGATATAGTCTATAGTCCCGGCTATAGAACAGGATATAGTCTATAGTCCAGACTATAGGCCAGACTGTATAATAATCTATAGAATATATATAATATTCTATAGTCCAGACTATAGAACAGGCTATAGTCCAGACTGTATAATAATCTATATAGACTACACTATAATCTGGACTATAAACAAATCTGTAATCTGGACTACAGACAAATAAACTACTATAGTCTGACTAAACTATAGTCTGGACTATAGACTATATTGTAGTCTGGACTATAAACTAAACTATAGTCTGGACTATTGACAAATCTGTAGTCTGAAATAAATCGACTTTCGAATAATCGAACAATCTCCTTTTTGTCGAAAAAAGTCGAAAAGTCGAAGTCTACTATTTTGTTCCAAAAAAGTCGATTACTCGACTATAGACTATGAAAAAAGTCGAAAAGTCGACTTTGTAAATAAAAGTCGAAAAAAGTCGAAAAGTCGCAAAAAATCGAAAACTCGAAAATAGTAGAAAAAGGTCAAAAATAGTTGAAAATTTTAAAAAAGTGGAAAAAAGTCAAAAACTCTAAAACAGTCGGAAAAACTCGAAAAAGTCAAAAAATAGTGAAAAAAGTCGAAAAGTCGACTTTTAACTAAATGCAAAAAGTCGAAAAGTCTACTTTTCGTTTCAACTATAGAACCCTAGTATGGACTATAGTCTTATCTATTGACTGTCTGTGCTACAGACTAGTCTATAGTGTGGAATATAAACTAATCTATAGTTTGCACTACCGACTATTCTATAGTGTAAGCTACGGTCTAAGCTATAGTAGACTAAACACTAATCTTTAGTCAGGATTACAGATTAATCTATAGTCTGGACTATAGACTACATAGACTATAGATCAATATATAGCCTGGACTATAGATCAATCTAAAGCCTGGACTGTAGATCAATCTATAGTCTGAACTATAGATCAATCTATAGTCTGAGCTATATATCAATCTATAGCCTGGGATATAGATCAATCTATAGTCTGGGATATAGATCAAGTTATAGTCTGTAATATATATTGTCCAGATTATAGACTAATCTATAATCTAAGCTACAGTCTAATCTGTAGTAGACTAAAGACTTATCTATAGTCAGACTGTAGAGTAACCTAATCTGGGATATATACTAATCTGGACTCTAGACTACTTAGTATTCTGGACTATAGGTTAGTTGTAAGTACTACAGCTGAAATCAGAATTTTATTAAAAAATTTAAAAATCGAAACATTTAACACTTAAACGAAATCCCAATACTAACATGCAAATTATCAATAAAATTTAAACCCATCCTCTTTTTTTCTATAATAATCGACACTTTGAAATGTTTATTTATGTCTGCTGCTCGTGTTTATTATAATTGTCATTGTTTATTTGTATTTTTAATTAATCCTTAAATGTAATGCATTATAAATAATTTAATTTAAAAAGTGCATATTTATGCAAATATTTCAATAAAACAATTTTATTTTATTTTACAATTACAAAGTTATTTCGATCTTTTTTTTTTTTTTGTTTGTAATTTTTTTCACCGTACGTAAAAGGTCAAGTGTAAAACGTGACTTGAAGCTTTAAGTACTTGTGTTCACTCATCGCACATTAAATTATATTAATTTTTTATTTATTTGTTTTTTTTTTTTTGAAAACTAATTTGTTTAACCCTTTTAAAGCATAAAAAAATTGTAATAGAAATAAACTTTAAGGGACCATTAAAAGACAAGTTATGTTTTAGCATTAAACAGATACTTGTAGTGGACGTGGGAATGGTTTTATTGAGGTGTTAGATAAAAATGGCCTAATAAAACGCAAAATTTACATAAATTAACCATAAAATTTCGGACACAATATGGGCGCACGACAATTGTGCGTGTAAGTAGAGTAGTCGGATAAATTAAAGTCATGTCATAATATTGAAAATTTACAACATTTCAAAGTGGATAGAGAAAAAAGACCTTGAAACAAAATACTTAAATATCATGAACTGTCTCATATTTGAAATCGAAATTTATAAAAACGCGTCCATCCCTTATCCCTTCAATAGTTATTGCAGCAAATCCCATAAAATCACTATGAAGTTGATGTTAAATAGTTCGTACTTAGTATAACAATAACTAAATTATTACTTTTTTATTACCTTGAAATATTTTTTAATCATTAATATTTTAAAACATTCCTCTAGTAAAAATAATAACACTATAATGAATCACATTTTTTACAAAATTTTCCTTCTATAAACCGCAAAATTTTTTAATTATTTAATTCATAATTTTAAAAAGTTTCATTTTCATTGTAACAAATAAAAACCGCCATTTAAAATTCATTATTTAAAACTGTGCTGGAGAGGGCAAACAATGTAAACCACATGCCAGCAAAAAAAATTTATTAATATATGTTTATATAGTTGGTCAAGAACAAAATAATACAAAAAGGAATTCATATTGATTTGTTGTTTTTAAAAAAAGGTACTCTATAATCTGCAATTCTAGCAATAAATGCTGTATAGGCGACAGACAACAATTAGAACTTTCTATAGCTTACGCTATAGCGAGAGATTATCTACAGTGGAGAGACAATGCTAGACTATAGACCAGACTATAGACAGACTGTAGACTAGACTCTACTAGACTATTAGACTAGACTATCGACTAGACTAGACTAGACTAGACTATGACTAGACTATAGACTAGACTATAGACTAGACTATGATAGACTATAGACTAGACTATAGACTAGAAAATAGACTAGACTATAGACTAGACTATAGACTAGACTATAGACTAGACTATTGACTAGACTATAGACTAGACTATAGAGATACTATAGACTAGACTATAGACTAGACTATAGACTAGACTATAGACTAGACTATAGACTAGACTATAGACTAGACTATAGACTAGACTATAGACTAGACTATAGACTAGACTATAGACTAGACTATAGACTAGACTATAGACTAGACTATAGACTAGACTATAGACTAGACTATAGACTAGACTATAGACTAGACTATAGACTAGACTATAGACTAGACTATAGACTAGACTATAGACTAGACTATAGACTAGACTATAGACTAGACTATAGACTAGACTATAGATAGACTATAGACTAGACTATAGACTAGACTATAGACTAGACTATAGACTAGACTATAGACTAGACTATAGACTAGACTATAGACTAGACTATAGACTAGACTATAGACTAGACTATAGACTAGACTATAGACTAGACTATAGACTAGATTATAGACTAGACTATAGACTAGACTATAGACTAGACTATAGACTAGACTATAGACTAGACTATAGACTAGACTATAGACTAGACTATAGACTAGACTATAGACTAGACTATGACTAGACTATAGACTAGACTATAGACTAGACTATAGACTAGACTATAGACTAGACTATAGACTAGACTATAGACTAGACTATAGACTAGACTATAGACTAGACTATAGACGAGACTATAGACTAGACTATAGACTGGACTATAGACTAGACTATAGACTAGACTATAGACTAGACTATAGACTAGACTATAGACTAGACTATAGACTAGACTATAGACTAGACTATAGACTAGACTATAGACTAGACTATAGACTAGACTATAGACTAGACTATAGACTATAGACTAGACTATAGACTAGACTATAGACTAGACTATAGACTAGACTATAGACTAGACTATAGACTAGACTATAGACTAGACTATAGACTAGACTATAGACTAGACTATAGACTACACTATAGACTAGACTATAGACTAGACTATAGACTAGACTATAGACTAGACTATAGACTAGACTATAGACTAGACTATAGACTAGACTATAGACTAGACTATAGACTAGACTATAGACTAGACTATAGACTAGACTATAGACTAGACTATAGACTAGACTATAGACTAGACTATAGACTAGACTATAGACTAGACTATAGACTAGACTATAGACTAGACTATAGACTAGACTATAGACTAGACTATAGACTAGACTATAGACTAGACTATAGACTAGACTATAGACTAGACTATAGACTAGAATATAGACTAGACTATAGACTAGACTATAGACTAGACTATAGACTAGACTATAGACCAGACTATAGACTAGACTATAGACTAGACTATAGACTAGACTATAGACCAGACTATAGACTAGACTATAGACTAGACTATAGACTAGACTATAGACTAGACTATAGACTAGACTATAGACTAGACTATAGACTAGACTATAGACTAGACTATAGACTAGACTATAGACTAGACTATAGACTAGACTATAGACTAGACTATAGACTAGACTATAGACTAGACTATAGACTAGACTATAGACTAGACTATAGACTAGACTATAGACTAGACTATAGACTAGACTATAGACTAGACTATAGACTAGACTATAGACTAGACTATAGACTAGACTATAGACTAGACTATAGACTAGACTATAGACTAGACTATAGACTAGACTATAGACTAGACTATAGACTAGACTATAGACTAGGACTATAGACTAGACTATAGACTAGACTATAGACTAGACTATAGACTAGACTATAGACTAGACTATAGACTAGACTATAGACTAGACTATAGACTAGACTATAGACTAGACTATAGACTAGACTATAGACTAGACTATAGACTAGACTATAGACTAGACTATAGACTAGACTATAGACTAGACTATAGACTAACTATAGACTAGACTATAGACTAGACTATAGACTACTATAGACTATAGACTAGACTATAGACTAGACTATAGACTAGACTATAGACTAGACTATAGACTAGACTATAGACTAGACTATAGACTACACTATAGACTAGACTATAGACTAGACTATAGACTAGACTATAGACTAGACTATAGACTAGACTATAGACTAGACTATAGACTAGACTATAGACTAGACTATAGACTATAGACTAGACTATAGACTAGACTAGACTATAGACTAGACTAGACTAGACTATAGACTAGACTAGACTAGACTATAGACTAGACTAGACTATAGACTAGACTAGACTATAGACTAGACTATAGACTAGACTATAGACTAGACTATAGACTAGACTATAGACTAGACTATAGACTAGACTATAGACTAGACTATAGACTAGACTATAGACTAGACTATAGACTAGACTATAGACTAGACTATAGACTAGACTATAGACTAGACTATAGACTAGACTATAGACTAGACTATAGACTAGACTATAGACTAGACTATAGACTAGACTATAGACTAGACTATAGACTAGACTATAGACTAGACTATAGACTAAGACTATAGACTAACTATAGACTAGACTATAGACTAGACTATAGACTAGACTATTAGACTAGACTATAGACTAGACTATAGACTAGACTATAGACTAGACTATAGACTAGACTATAGACTAGACTATAGACTAGACTACTAGACTAGACTATAGACTAATAGACTAGACTATAGACTAGACTATAACTAGACTATAGACTAGACTATAGACTAGACTATAGACTAGACTATAGACTAGACTAATGACTAGACTATAGACATAGACTATAGACTAGACTATAGACTAGACTATAGACTAGACTATAGACTAGACTATAGACTAGACCTATAGACTAGACTATAGACTAGAACTATAGACTAGACTATAGACTAGACTATAGACTAGACTATAGACTGCTAGACTAACTATAGACTAGACTATAGACTAGACTATAGACTAGACTATAGACTAGACTATAGACTAGACTATAGACTAGACTATAGACTAGACTATAGACTAGACTATAGACTAGACTAGACTAGACTATAGACTAGACTATAGACTAGACTATAGACTAGACTATAGACTAGACTATAGACTAGACTATAGACTAGACTATAGACTAGACTATAGACTAGACTATAGACTAGACTATAGACTAGACTAGACTAGACTATAGACTAGACTATAGACTAGACTATAGACTAGACTATAGACTAGACTATAGACTAGACTATAGACTAGACTATAGACTAGACTATAGACTAGACTCAAAAGTTAGAAAAAGAACCGAAAATGTCGTTGTCGATACCAAAAAGTACTGAAAGGTGTACTAAAGTACTGGAATTTATATTCCTGGTCTGTATACTCTTTAGAATATAGAATATACTGTATAGACAAGAGTCTTTAGTCTGACTACTGCATCGTCGATCAGATTGATTTTATATAAAAACTGATTTCGTACTGATTTATAAAATCAAATTGAAAAATCTTATTTACCCCACTTTCACAAGTCACACATTTTCTTTAACATGTTTCCCTCAAAAAAAAATTACAACAACAACATTTTACATCAAATTCAATTACTACCAATTTTAAAACTAATTTTCCAACACTTTAGAAAGAAAACTGAACTAAACGAAAATAAATCTACACGCGATGAGAAAGAAAAAAGAAAATAAATAAAAATCGATTACAAATATAAAGAAGAAGAAGAGGAAAAGTAAATGATTTACATAACATGCGTTGGTTAATACCACCTTGTAAATGTGTAACTACACTACTATTAAATGGTGTGTTTATTAACTGGTTTTCTTTGGTGGTTGGCATATTTGCGTTACGTTTAAAGGCGTTTATACCAACCAACCAACATCATTATCATCATCATTAACATCATCAGCAACGATGATCATTACCATTTACAGCAACTTCTTTAGCATTATAATCATTATCATCATTGCCATATTTGATGCCTTTAAGCCATCAATATGTGTGTATGTGTGAAAGTGTATGAATCTAGCACATTTAAGTAAATAATACTGATGTAATGGCAACAATATTATGATGATGCATACATATATACATACAGTAGTACATAGTTTGTTTGTTATTTGCAACAGCAGCAGACTTACAAATACAAATAAAAAATACGTGCATACTTATGTGGGTTCCACATATTTTGAGTAATATGAATACAGTACTGCATCGATTAATTATGACCAATATGGAAATTATACTATAACCGAGATATTATGGTTTGTCTGCTCTATACCAGATACTACAGTTTGTCTGCTCGATAATTGAAGCACTATAGTCTGTCTAATCTAAAATCGAGAGACTTGCGTGCTCTACAGTCGAAAGGTAATAGTCTGTCTAATCTATGTTCGACAAAAACTCTAATCTATACAGAGATAGTCATTTGAACTACTGAAATGTTTGCTGTAAACTTTAATTCTAAATGTATGATTTCTGTTAGCCACTAATTTATATTGCTTTTGATAATATTTCTACTGCATATTCTATGCTTACTTATTTACTTTTATGGGTTAATTAAATATTTGTTTACAACCAAGTTTCCCCTTTATCATACAACTGCAAAAAAATTCCAGCAAAATCAAAATAGTGTTTTGAGTTCATTTAAGCCCGAAGGAGTTTAAAATGTTTTTATTGGATTTGAAGTAATGGAATGTTTTTTGTAATAATCAATACAAATACTAAAGCAAAATATTACTTAATTTTAAGTAAATATTTATTTAGTAATTTTAATTAATTTTATTTAAATCTAAGAAAGAATAAAAACCAACAAACCTAAATAAATATAATGTAAAAAAAAACCTAAAATATCAAGCTATTACCCAACAAAAACTTTCATTTTGCTAGGTAAGGGGAAAAAATATAATATTATAATCTCTATAAGTAGTCGAGAGGCTATAGTGTCTATAAGCAGGTGACTATAACCTCTATAGTCTCTATAGTGACTATAACCTCTATAGTCTATAGTCTCTTTAGTCTATCGACCATAGTCGCTATAGTCGATAGACTATAGTCCATATACTCGATATACTATATAGACGATAGACTCGATAGACTATAGTGTCTATAGTCGATAGACTATAGTGTCTATAGTCGATAGACTATAGTGTCTGTAGTCGATAGACTATAGTGTCTGTAGTCGATAGACTATAGTGTCTGTAGTCGATAGACTATAGTGTCTATAGTCGATAGACTATAGTGTCTATAGTCGATAGACTATAGTGTCTATAGTCGATAGACTATAGTGTCTGTAGTCGATAGACTATAGTGTCTGTAGTCGATAGACTATAGTGTCTGTAGTCGATAGACTATAGTGCCTATAGTCGATAGACTATAGTGTCTATTGTCGATAGATTATAGTATCTATAGTCCATAGACTATAGTGTCTATAGTCGATAGACTATAGTGCCTATAGTCGATAGACTATAGTGCCTATAGTCGATAGACGATAGTGTCTATAGTCGATAGACTAAAGTGTCTATAGTCGATAGACTATAGTGTCTATAGTCGATAGACTATAGTGTCTATAGTCGATAGTTGTCTATAGTTGATAGACTATAGTGTCTATAGTCAATAGACTATAGTGTCTATAGTCAATAGACTATAGTGTCTATAGTTGATAGACTATAGTGTCTATAGTCGATATACTATAGTGTCTATAGTCGATAGACTATAGTGCCTATAGTCAATAGACTGTAGTGTGTATAGTCGATAGACTGTAGTATCTTTAGTCGATAGACTATAGTATCTTTAGTCGATAGACTATAGTATCTATAGTCGATAGAATATAGTGTCTATAGTCGATAGACTATAGTGCCTATAGTCTATACTCTAAGTGTCTATAGTCGATAGACTATAGTGTCTATAGTCGATAGTCTATAGTGTCTATTGTCGATAGATTATAGTATCTATAGTCCATAGACTATAGTGTCTATAGTCGATAGCCTATAGTGTCTGTAGTCGATAGACTATGGTGTCTATAATCGATAGACTATAGTCTCTATAGTCGATGGACTATAGACCCTATAATCGATAGACTATAGTCTCTATAGTCGATAGACTTTAGTGTCTGTAAGGCTTAGACAGTCTGTAAGGTTGATACGCTTTAGAGGCTATAGTAAAAGGCTGTCGATAGATTATAGTCTCTATAGTCGAAATTTTGATACGCTTTAGAGACTATAGTCTAAAGACTATCGATAGATTATAGTCTCTATAGTCGAAATATCGTACAAGCTAAAGTTAAGAGACTTTAATCTCTATAGTAGAGAAACTATAGTCTCAGTATTCGATAGACTATAGTAACAATAGTCGATAGAATACAGTCTCTATAGTCAATAAACTATAGTTCCTTTAGTCGATATACTATAGTTTCTTTAGTCAAAATACTGTAGTCTTTATAGTTGAGAGACTTTAGTCTCTATAGTCGTTATAGCCGAGAGCCTCTATAATGGAGATCATAATGTAGAGAATGTATTGCCTATAGTCCCAACTTTCGAGAGACTATAGTCTCATTAGTCTTAAGTCGAAAGACTATAATGTCTATAGTTGAGAGACTATATTCTCTATAGTCGAGAGGCTATAATCTTAAGAATCGAGATAGTAAAATCTATATAGTCGATAGACTACAGTCTCTATATTTGAAGGACGATACTCTCTTTGGGAGACTATAGTCTGTATAAAAGAGAACCTATAGACTTTATAGTGGAGATCAAGTTTAACCTCTTTCGTGTGGGAAGCAACAAATTTGACTGGTAATGGCAGTATTGAAAATTAAACTGTATGACTTGTGATATATATATATGTACATACATATCTTCCCCATTGCTACCTCTAATAAAAAATCTCATCCTTCATTAAATAAATTTAAAGAGCTTTTTAAATTTGAACTTGGGCTATCATATTGCTGCTGCTGCTTTTTTTTTTTGTTCAAGCTATATATGAAGTAGTTGTTATTATCTTTGTAATTAGACTCTTAAATAAGACATTGACCTCCCTCTATACCAACAAAAAACACTTTTAATAATAGAAATAGACCTCTAATTACAGCGCCCATCTTTTTAATGAATTGTTAAAGAAAACGCCAAAAACAACAACATTATTGTTTTAAGTAATGACATGTTAACGATGAACCACCAAAAAAAAAAATATATGAAACCCTTTAAGCCAAATTTACTCAAATTTTTATTAGCTGCTTTTTTAAGAAAACAAACATATTGAGGGTGTAAATTTAAACAAAAATAAAATTAAAATTAAAATAACTATAAACAAAAGTAGGTGTAACTGGTAAATTTATTATTATTTTTTAATGAACTCTTCTGCAGACAATGAACCTAAGAAAACTGTATGTTCACAAGATTTCAAGAAGAAAGAGAGAAAGAAAAAAAATTACATCATTCTTTTAATTATATGTGTAACATTAAGATAAAAACATGAACATTATTGCAAACACGAACATTAAACATCAGCAACAACATTTACTTTAGCAGCACTTGACATTAAAACAAGTTTAGAGCCGTAAAAATTTGTTGTCATTTTATTGAATTTCAAATTTTGCTATTATGGCTCCCACGCACAATAGTAACATGTATTTAGATTTGTAACTTTACTCTAAAAATGGTAATAATCACAAAAGATTGAGTAACAATTTCTGTGACACCATGAAATTAAGTTTCAAGTGAAATTGTTTTAATTGTTACAAACAGCTGGTGGTTATTTTTTTTATGCAATCCTTCTGAGTTAACAGTGTGTGTGATAATGAAATAATATTTGTGGGATTTAAATTTGTTTTGATGTTTTTGCCACAAATAATTTTTTTTGAAGAAAATTGTTTAATTGGGTATTATTTTCAGTTTTTGTGGCAATTTTAAGAGGATTTTCTGTTTTCACTGAGGTGTGGTTATCGCATTTATATTCGATTACATTAATACATATGACGAACTTATGAAGAAAGTTTATTTGCAAATATTCAAAAAGCTATATAATACTGATCTTATAGGCACGACTGTAGACTGATCTATAGTATAGACTATAGACTGATTTATAGTTAAGACTATAGACTTATTTATAGTCAAGCCAGATCTATAGTCAAGACTATAGACTGATCTATAGTCAAGACTATAGTCTGATCTATAGTCAAGAAAGACTATACAATGATCTATAGTCAAGACTATAGACTGATCTATAGTCAAGACTATAGACTGATCTAAAGTCAAGACTATAGACTGATCTATAGTCAAGACTACAGACTGATCTATAGTCAATAATATAGACTGATCTAAAGTCAAGACTATAGACTGATCTATAGTCAAGACTATAGACTGATCTATAGTCAAGACTATAGACTGATCTATAGTCAAGACTATAGACTGATCTATAGTCAAGACTACAGACTGATCTATAGTCAAGACTATTGATTGATCTATAGTCAAGACTATAAACTGATTTATAGTCAGGACTACAGACTGATATATAGCCAAGACTATAGACTGATCTATGGTCAAGACTATAGACTGATTTAGAGTCAAGACTATAGACTGATCTAAAGTCAAGATTATAGACTGATCTAAAGTCAAGACCATAGACTGATCTATAGTCATGACTATAGACTGATCTATAGTCCAGACTATAGACTGATCTATTATCAAGACTATAGACTGATCTATAGTCAAGACTATAGACTGATCTACAGTTAAGACTATAGACTGATCTATAGTCAAGACTATTGATTGATCTATAGTCAAGACTATACTGATTTATAGTCAGGACTACAGACTGATATAGTCAAGACTATAGAATGATCTATGGTCAAGACTATAGACTGATTTAGAGTCAAGACTATAGACTGATCAATAGTCAAGACTATAGACTGATCTATAGTCAAGACTATAGACTGATCTATAGTCAAGGCTATAGACTGATCTATAGTCAAGACTATAGACTGATCTATAGTCAAGACTATAGACTGATCTATATTTAAGACTATGGACTGATCTATAGTCATGACTATAGACTGATTTATAGTCAAGACTATAGACTGATCTATAGTCAAGACTATAGATCAGTCTATATAGATCTATATTCAAGACTTTACACTAGCCCATAATTATGACTATAAACTGATCTATAGTTATAGAGTGATCTAAAGTCAACATAGATTGATCTGCTGTCAGAATTATTGACTGATCTATCGGAAAAATTATAGACTGATCTATAGTCAAGACTATAGAGTGATCTATAGTCAAGACTATAGAGTGATCTATAGTCAAGACTATAGACTGATCTATAGTCAAGTCTATAGACTGATCTATAGTCAAGTCTATAGACTGATCTATAGTCAAGACTATAGACTGATCTATAGTCAAGACTATAGACTGATCTATAGTCAAGACTATAGACTGATATAGTCAAGACTATAGACTGATCTAAAGTCATGACTATAGACTGATCTATAGTCAAGACTATAGACTGATCTATAGTCAAGACTATAGACTGATCTATAGTCAAGACTATAGACTGATCTATAGTCAAGACTATAGACTGATCTATAGTCAAGACTATAGACTGATTTATAGTCAAGACTATAGACTGATCTATAGTCAAGGCTATAGACTGATCTACAGTCAAGACTATAGACAGATTGATCATGATCTATCGGCAAGATTATAGACTGATCTATGGTCAAGACTATAGACAAATCTATAGTCAAGACTATAGACTGATCTATGGTCAATACTATAGGCTGATCTATTTTCAAGACTATAAACTAGTCTTTGGACAAGACAATACATTTAATAATATTCAAAACTATAGATTGATCTAGTTATAGTTAAGACTATACGTTGATCTATATTCAAGACTTTACACTAGCCCATAATTAAGACTATAAACTGATCTATAGTTATAGAGTGATCTAAAGTCAACATAGATTGATCTGCTGTCAGAATTATTGACTGATCTATCGGAAAAATTATAGACTGATCTATAGTCAAGACTATAGAGTGATCTAAAGTAAAGGCTATAGACTGATCTATAGTCAAAACTATAGACTGGTCTTTAGTCAAAACTATAGACTGATCTATAGTCAAGACTATAGACTGATCTATAGTCAAGACTATAGACTGATCTATAGTCAAGACTATAGACTGATCTATAGTCAAGACTATAGACTGACTTATAGTCAAGACTATAGACTGATCTATAGTCAAGACTATAGACTGATCTAAAGGCAAGACTATAGACTGATCTAAAGGCAAGACTATAGATTGATCTAGATGCAAAACTGTAGACTGATCTATATGTCTATACTCTATAGTCGAGACTATAGAGTGATTTATTTTTAAATTTCAATTGTTATCCTCAATGTTTTTCATAATAAGCTTAACAAATTCGAAATAATTAAATAAAATAAATTTCACTTTCAAGGAAACTCAAAAGCGTTTAGCCAGAATTTTGAGTAATAATCTTCTCAGAAAACATATTTGAATTACAATATTCGCTCAATACAACTTTCAACTGACATGTTCAAATTTCATAATAAATATATGAAAAATAAATCTCTCATACTCTCCCCCCTTAAAGTATTTGTTACCAATTAAATATAAAAATTTCTTTCGTTATACAAAAGTTGAAATGTCGCTGTTGGCCAATTTGCCATTAAATGTCAAAAGTTGTTTGATTGTAATTTCAGACGACACATAAAAGTACAAGAGAGTAATAAGGTGCGGAGGGAGTCTAGGATGTAACTGCGATATGTGACTCGAGCGTATGACTGTGTAAGATATACAGTATCTTCGTTAAAACTTTTTTTTCAAGGTTTCAAGTATTTTTTTTTTTTTTTCATAGAAATATTCTGTACAAATATGTACATAATTTGTCAAGCACACAACCCGCTAAAAGTATGTATCTATGGGAGAATCGTAAATACTATTATTTGTAGTAAAAAAAAAGAGTATTACTTTGGGCTGTAACTGAATCAGCGTATGTTGGATCATTTATAATATGGTTGTTATAGCAAAATAATAATAATAATATTTGTTTTTGCCAAGATTTTTACCTTCTGGGTGGAGATGAGATATTTTCTCTTAAACAGATTTAAGCAAATGTTTTTCTTGTATTTTACAAAAACGTAATAATATAGGTAAATTTTATGCGCATGTAAACATATCATTACACCAGCAGTTCTGGGTGTTAGTTCTCTAATAGAGATTTTAATTTAAAGTAATCAATTGATTTCTCTAAACATTACAAAGATCCGATAAGTGTCAAATGAATTAAAAATTTGTAAATTGAAGTCAGCAAACAACTAAAAACGACAACTACTAAAACTACTTGGAAATTATTAATATTTGTTAAAATGAATATTTTTATTTTAATTATGCGAGCTTTTTCTAATCAGCGTAAATTTCATTCATTTATTCAGACATACGCACACTGAAAAAATATGCCAAAAATAAAATAAACACATTTTTAAACATCATTATTTTTTATTTTTAAACTGTTACAGTTTATTTACTTAAAACTAAATGTAATGGGAAAATAACTATGTATTTGTTGTTGGTTAGGGGAAGTGAGTTGAATATATGTAGATACTTAAATTAAAATAAGTATTGAAATTATGCTAAATAATTGTTATTACTAAAAATTTTTAAGTGTTCATAGAAATTCAAATATTCAATAGAAAACTAGAACTGAACTAGATCTAAACTAGAACTGAACTAGAACTGAACTAGAACTGAACTAGAACTGAACTAGAACTGAACTAGAACTGAACTAGAACTGAACTAGAACTGAACTAGAAACTGAACTAGAACTGAACTAGAACTGAACTAGAACTGAACTAGAACTGAACTAGAACTGAACTAGAACTGAACTAGAACTGAACTAGAACTGAACTAGAACTGAACTAGAACTGAACTAGAACTGAACTAGAACTGAACTAGAACTGAACTAGAACTGAACTAGAACTGAACTAGAACTGAACTAGAACTGAACTAGAACTGAACTAGAACTGAACTAGAACTGAACTAGAACTGAACTAGAACTGAACTAGAACTGAACTAGAACTGAACTAGAACTGAACTAGAACTGAACTAGAACTGAACTAGAACTGAACTAGAACTGAACTAGAACTGAACTAGAACTGAACTAGAACTGAACTAGAACTGAACTAGAACTGAACTAGAACTGAACTAGAACTGAACTAGAACTGAACTAGAACTGAACTAGAACTGAACTAGAACTGAACTAGAACTGAACTAGAACTGAACTAGAACTGAACTAGAACTGAACTAGAACTGAACTAGAACTGAACTAGAACTGAACTAGAACTGAACTAGAACTGAACTAGAACTGAACTAGAACTGAACTAGAACTGAACTAGAACTGAACTAGAACTGAACTAGAACTGAACTAGAACTGAACTAGAACTGAACTAGAACTGAACTAGAACTGAACTAGAACTGAACTAGAACTGAACTAGAACTGAACTAGAACTGAACTAGAACTGAACTAGAACTGAACTAGAACTGAACTAGAACTGAACTAGAACTGAACTAGAACTGAACTAGAACTGAACTAGAACTGAACTAGAACTGAACTAAAACTGAACTAGAACTGAACTAGAACTGAACTAGAACTGAACTAGAACTAAACTATAACTGAACTAGAACTGAACTAGAACTGAACTAGAACTGAACTAGAACTGAACTAGAACTGAACTAGAACTGAACTAGAACTGAACTAGAACTGAACTAGAACTGAACTAGAACTGAACTAGAACTGAACTAGAACTGAACTAGAACTGAACTAGAACTGAACTAGAACTGAACTAGAACTGAACTAGAACTGAACTAGAACTGAACTAGAACTGAACTAGAACTGAACTAGAACTGAACTAAAACTGAACTAGAACTGAACTAGAACTGAACGAGAACTGAACTAGAACTAAACTATAACTGAACTAGAACTAAACTAGTACTGAACTATTTAGTACTTTTTCTTTCAATTTTTTCATTACTATTTCAAATGGAATAGTTGACACCACTTTCCATATACATACGTATTTAGAGGGAATTTTTCCACAATCCTCTAAATAGTCAACTAATCTTAGTTTATTCTTCTTTTATTTATTTTAACGCAACGTAACTATTCAAACAAATCAGAAAAAGTAACAGACCATTCATTTGTTTTTCAAAACAACAATTTATTTGCCATTAAGCGACGAAATATTTATAAAACGTATTTGTTTGTAATTTTTAAGTATTATTACTTTGCAAGTATGGATTTGAATTTTTGTTTCTTTCAATATTAAATATTTGACTTAAATTAACAGGCGACAAATAACGACAGACATTAAGACAAGTAATTTGAGGGATTTCATAAGTTGACGTTTTCTGCGAGTTTTTTTTTTTTTTTTTTTGCAATTTCTTGCCACAATGACTTTGAAGCGTGCTAAATTTTTTTTTGGTATTTTCAACAACGAATAAAATGCAACCAACATTGTCTTCTACGTTATTTTTTTTTCTTCTTTGTGGCAAATTGTTTTGTATGACATCATGTTTGTTTTACAACCAGAAAATAATACAAAAAACTTTATTTATTTTTCATCATAATTTAAACAAAATATTTATTAAGTGTAGTTTTTTGAGTTCGTGTTGGTTTTAACAATATTTGGAAATATTTACTTGTTTTTTGTTTATAAAAAGACGATAATTTTGTGTTTTAAAATATAAATTTTGTTTATTTATTTGTTTGTTTGTATAAAAATTATAATGTTTATTAATGATGTCTGAAAATTGATTTTCAACTTTTTTATTGCTATTTTAAATGAAATGTTTGACACAAACTTTTCATGTGGGAAGTTGCATATTAATCTGTTTCGAAACTAAGTTGTTGTCTGAATGTAAAAATTTTATAACTATTTAAGTATGTATTAAATAGCATGTTTTTTTTTTGTAGGAACTGAACTAGAGCTAAACTAGAACTGAACTAGAACTGACTAGACTACTAGAACTGACGAAACTGAACTAGAACTGAACTACGAACTGAACTATAGACTGAACTAGAACTGAACTAGAACTGAACTAGAACTGAACTAGAACTGAACTAGAACTGAACTAGAACTGAACTAGAAAACTAAAGAACTGAACTAGAACTGAACTAGAACTGAACTAGAACTGAACTAGAACTGAACTAGAACTGAACTAGAACTGAACTAGAACTGAACTAGAACTGAACTAGAACTGAACTAGAACTGAACTAGAACTGAACTAGAACTGAACTAGAACTGAACTAGAACTGAACTAGAACTGAACTAGAACTGAACTAGAACTGAACTAGAACTGAACTAGAACTGAACTAGAACGAACTAGAACTGAATAGAACTGAACTAGAACTGAACTAGAACTGAACTAGAACTGAACTAGAACTGAACTAGAACTGAACTAGAACTGAACTAGAACTGAACTAGAACTGAACTAGAACTGAACTAGAACTGAACTAGAACTGAACTAGAACTGAACTAGAACTGAACTAGAACTGAACTAGAACTGAACTAGAACTGAACTAGAACTTACTGAACTGAACTAGAACTGAACTAGAACTGAACTAGAACTGAACTAGAACTGAACTAGAACTGAACTAGAACTGAACTAGAACTGAACTAGAACGGAACTAGAACTGAACTAGAACTGAACTAGAACTGAACTAGAACTGAACTAGAACTGAACTAGAACTGAACTAGAACTGAACTAGAACTGAACTAGTAACTGAACTAGAACTGAACTAGAACTGAACTAGAACTGAACTAGAACTGAACTAGAACTGAACTAGAATTGAACTAGAACTGAACTAGAATTGAACTAGAAACTGGAACTAGACTGAACTAGAACTGAACTAGAACTGAACTAGAACTGACTAGAACTGAACTAGAACTGAACTAGAACTGAACTAGAACTGAACTAGAACGACTAGAACTAAACTAGAACTGAACTAGACATGAACTAGAACTGAAATATCAAAATATTTTTATATTTATATAACATCTACACTTTTTCTCTTTCTAATTCTTTTTTTATATATTTATGAATAGACATAGATTTTTTTTCAAAACTGGCATAGTATCAAACACTCGTGACTCACATTTTCGTCATTCAGTAAGAATCATTAATCAGAAATGTGTTGAACTCCAAAAAAGCATCTTAATAATCTCAGCAATGTTATGAGCGATGTTACTGTCATTTTCAAGCAAACATAAATATTAAAATATTTTTAACTCTTGTATGCAAATTTTCATATTTCAAGTTCAAACTAAAAATACTCTCGCTTTTAGTTGAAAACCATATTTGGCAAGACAGACTATATAAAAAACGATTATTTATTATGAGTCTTTTTTTTAACCAACCAAGCATCCAACCATTTATTTTGTCATTATGACTAACATGAGTTTTTTACATGATAACTAAAAGAAGATTTGGTCAAAAAAGAAACAAACGAAATGATTCTGCAAAATATGGCCGCAAAGTAAATACATACATATGTATGTATGTACATATGTATTCATAGATACATACATATGTATAAATAAATCAGGGTCAGCAGAATGAGAATATTTCCACCTACTATTTGAAATATTAGCTGAAATTCGTTGACTTTAATGTTTTGTACAATACTGTATATACATATGTATGCATCTACAAAGGTTCTTAAGATCAGCCCCTGCTGCCTATGAAAACCGAACATTGTTATAAATCATAAGTAATTTTTAAAATGGAGAGTGTTTGCTTTAAAAGTTTAAAATGTTATATGAATTTTTACCAAAAAAAAAAAAGATATATATTTTATGACCATAGATTTTTATGTTTAGTTTTCATTTTATTTTAATAAATTTTATATGAAAAATATTAGGTTATAAAATATATATGTATGAATTTTTGTTAACTCATTCAGATCATGAATGATTTTGTTTTCTAATAAATTTTTTAAGTCTGCATTTTTACCTTTTAAATATTTTCAATTTCATTCTGTTTAACACAGCTAGATGGTTTTGCAATTGTTTTCAAGAAAATCTCTAACATTTTGGGATGACTTAGCAATTATTTAAAAATTTCTTTTTAGATTTTGTGTTTCATGTTTATAATGAATGACATATTTTCAATCAACTTCATCCTTAATCTAAAACACTTGTTGCTTAATGTCAATCATTCAATATTTTCTAGACTGAGGAATAATGAAGAAATGATTTTCAATTAATATTTTAGCATTACCATTTAAGGTATCTATTTGTAACTGTACTGAACTCATCAGATCGCTCTAGTTAGTAGTTCAGTTCTAGTTAAGTTTCTAGTTCAGTTCTAGTCAGTTCTAGTTCAGTTCTATTTCGTTCTGTTCAGTTTTATTCAGTTCTAGTTCGTTCTAGTTCAGTTCTAGTTCAGTTCAGTTCAGTTGCTAGTTTCAGTTCTAGTTCGTTCTAGTTCCTTCTAGTTGAGTTTCTAGTTCATTCTGTTCAGTTCTAGTTCAGTTCTAGTCTAGTTTCAGTGTCTAGTTCAGTTCTAGTTCAGTTCTAGTAGTTCTAGTTCAGTTCTAGTTCAGTTCTAGTTCAGTTCTAGTTCAGTTCTAGTTCAGTTCTAGTTCAGTTCTCGTCAGTTCTAGTTCAGTTCTAGTTCAGTTCTAGTTCAGTTCTGTTCAGTTCTAGTTCAGTTCTAGTTCAGTTCTAGTTCAGTTCTTAGTTCAGTTCTAGTTCAGTTCTAGTTCAGTTCTAGTGCAGTTCTAGTTCAGTCTAGTTCAGTTCTATTCAGTTCTAGTTCAGTTCTAGTTCAGTTCTAGTTCAGTTCTAGTTCAGTTCTAGTTCAGTTCTAGTTCAGTTCTAGTTCAGTTCTAGTTCAGTTCTAGTTCAGTTCTAGTTCAGTTCTAGTTCATTTCTAGTTCAGTTCTAGTTCAGTTCAGTTCTAGAGTTCTAGTTCAGTTCTAGTTCAGTTCTAGTTCAGTTCTAGTTCAGTTCTAGTTCAGTTCTAGTTCAGTTCTAGTTCAGTTCTAGTTCAGTTCTAGTTCAGTTCTAGTTCAGTTCTAGTTCAGTTCTAGTTCAGTTCTAGTTCAGTTCTAGTTCTTCTAGTTCAGTTCTAGTTCAGTTCTAGTTCAGTTCTAGTTCAGTTCTAGTTCAGTTCTAGTTCAGTTCTAGTTCAGTTCTAGTTCAGTTCTAGTTCAGTTCTAGTTCAGTTCTAGTTCAGTTCTAGTTCAGTTCTAGTTCAGTTCTAGTTCAGTTCTAGTTAGTTCTAGTTCTAGTTCTAGTTCAGTTCTAGTTCTAGTTCAGTTCAGTTCTAGTTCAGTTCTAGTTCAGTTCTAGTTCAGTTCTAGTTCAGTTCTAGTTCAGTTCTAGTTCAGTTCTAGTTCAGTTCTAGTTCAGTTCTAGTTCAGTTCTAGTTCAGTTCTAGTTCAGTTCTAGTTCAGTTCTAGTTCAGTTCTAGTTCAGTTCTAGTTCAGTTCTAGTTCAGTTCTAGTTCAGTTCTAGTTCAGTTCTAGTTCAGTTCTAGTTCAGTTCTAGTTCAGTTCTTTCAGTTCTAGTTCAGTTCTAGTTTCAGTTCTAGTTCAGTTCTAGTTCAGTTCTAGTTCAGTTCTAGTTCAGTTCTAGTTCAGTTCTAGTTCAGTTCTAGTCAGTTCTAGTTCAGTTCTAGTTCAGTTCTAGTTCAGTTCTAGTTCAGTTCTAGTTCAGTTCTAGTTCAGTTCTAGTTCAGTTCTGTTCAGTTCTAGTTCAGTTCTAGTTCAGTTCTAGTTCAGTTCTAGTTCAGTTCTAGTTCAGTCTAGTTCAGTTCTAGTTCAGTTTCTAGTTCAGTTCTAGTTCAGTTCTAGTTCAGTTCTAGTTCAGTTCTAGTTCAGTTCTAGTTCAGTTCTAGTTCAGTTCTAGTTCAGTTCTAGTTCAGTTCTAGTTCAGTTCTAGTTCAGTTCTAGTTCAGTTCTAGTTCAGTTTTCTAGTTCAGTTCTAGTTCAGTTCTAGCTCAGTTCTAGTTCAGTTCTAGTTCAGTTTTAGTTCAGTTCCAGTTCAGTTCTAGTTCAGTTCTAGTTGATTTCTAGTTCAGTTCTAGTTCAGTTCTAATTCATTTCTAGTTCAGTTCTAGTTCAGTTCTAGTTCAGTTCTAGTTCAGTTCTAATTCAGTTCTAGTTCAGTTCTATTATCTATTGCTTTTAAACATTTATCAATTAAAATCGTCCAATTTATTTAACACATTTTAAAATAATTTTTTCATCGAAACCAATGTTTGAACATTATCTGTTATTCAAGATGAAAACGAAAGTGTTAAAATAAAATGTGAAGATAAAATAAATATCTTTAAAGAAAAGTGCTATAAAATGGTTGGTAAATAGAAGTACAAATACGTGCTAATTGATTTTTATTTGATAAGTTTTCAGTGTTGTTACGAAATCAATTTATACTTAAATAAAATATGTAATGATTGAAAAGGAAGTTAATCTTTAAAAAGATCTTAAACAGAGCTTTCCAAAATATGTTCTATATTAATTCTCTTATGTATTCTGGTCCTTACGTCGCTGGTTATGCTGAACTTTGGCATTAAAAAATTATGTTTTATAAAGGAATCTAAAATAGTTTTCTTTCAAAAGTCGTCTAATACTTTAGGTGCGACTCCAACCAACGCTGTGTCTATTTCAGTAGTAAATAAAACCTTTCTTTTCTACTTTCTAGTAATTAAGGCATTAAAACTTTACAGTTTATTTTATTATAAGAGCATTAATTCTGGCTGATTTAATGTAACTATAACGCCATAGGATACAATTGTATTATAATTTTTTTGTAGCATCTACTACTAAATACCATGTGGAAACATTCACCCAAATGTCAAAAAATAGTTTTTGCTGCTATTGCTGTTGGTATGTATGTGGCTAGAAAACATTTGCTGTTGCAACCACACAAAAGGATGTAGAATAGAGTTAATGCAACATGAACTTGTTTTTTTTTTTTTTTTTTGTTTTTTTGCTGTTTTGTGTGATTTTCAGTTTTTTTTTTGGTTGCTAGCAAAAATAGGTTAAATTTACTATAAAAACAAAACAACTAGCGATAGACAATATTTGAAAGTAACCTAAAACCACACCCATTGTTAAAAGAAATTCGTGTTAGTTTTATTTTTTTCCAAAACTGTTTTTTGTGAATATATTTTTTTTGGCTAAATTGCGTCTCTTTTTTCCCCTATTAAATTTTGAAGTAAAAGGTTTTCTTACTAGAATCAACATATGATGAGATTGTATGCAGTACGTGTTATTACCACAACTAAAATGTAAATGCAATCATTTTAAGTGAATATTTGGAAGGAAAACAAAGAAAAGAAGTGGTTTTAAAGTTGTTAAACTAACAAGTGTGTTAAATTTTCATATTGAGCTTATAAGACTTACTTATAATAAAAAATTAATTGAAATTAAAACCCACACCAATTATTTATTGTATGTATTAACATACTATAGTTCTTTGTTAAATTATTTGAAAACCATAAAGATCAGCACCTACTTGAAACCATCAAAATAGATTTAAGTCTTGAAAGGAATGGGAAGAAGTAGCCATACAACAATAGCAGACTTCAATATCTACTCTTAGTTAAAAGAACTACTTCGGACTATACTTTGTGTTAAGAGCCCACTTCATAGTCATAGACTTTAGTGAATTCATAATCAGTGCGTTAACTTCGTGCCAATAGTTAACGCTAGTTTTCTGAACTAGAAATGAACTAAAACTGAACTAGAACTGACTAGAAACTGAACTAGAACTGAACGAGAACTGAACTAGAACTGAACTAGAACTGAACTAGAACTGAACTAGAACTGAACTAGAACTGAACTAGAACTGAAACTAGAACTGAACTAGAACTGAACTAGAACTGAACTAGAACTGATACTAACTAGAACTGAACTAGAACTGAACTAGAACTGAACTAGAACTGAACTGGAACTGAACTAGAACTGAACTAGAACTGAACTAGAACTGAACTGAACTAGAACTGGAACTGAACTAGAACTGAACTAGAACTGAACTAGAACTGAACTAGAACTGAACTAAACTGAACTAGAACTGAACTAGAACTGAACTAGAACTGAACTAGAACTGAACTAGAACTAACTAGAACAACTAGAACTAGAACTGAACTAGAACTGAACTAGAACTGAACTAGAACTGAACTAGAACTGAACTAGAACTGAACTAGAACTGAACAACTGAACTAGAACGAACTAGAACTGAACTAGAACTGAACTAGAACTGAACTAGAACTGAACTAGAACTGAACTAGAACTGAACTAGAACTACTAGAACTGAACTAGAACTGAACTAGAACT
This sequence comes from Lucilia sericata, assembly GCF_015586225.1. NCBI lineage: Eukaryota > Metazoa > Arthropoda > Insecta > Diptera > Calliphoridae > Lucilia > Lucilia sericata. The sequence continues at coordinate 295,375 of NW_023994513.1, read as the reverse complement.
GAACTAGAACTGAACTAGAACTGAACTAGAACTGAACTGGAACTGAACTAGAACTGAACTAGAACTGAACTAGAACTGAACTAGAACTGAACTAGAACTGAACTAGAACTGAACTAGAACTGAACTAGAACTGAACTAGAACTGAACTAGAACTGAACTAGAACTGAACTAGAACTGAACTAGAACTGAACTAGAACTGAACTAGAACTGAACTAGAACTGAACTAGAACTGAACTAGAACTGAACTAGAATTGAACTAGAACTGAACTAGAACTGAACTAGAACTGAACTAGAACTGAACTAGAACTGAACTAGAACTGAACTAGAACTGAACTAGAACTGAACTAGAACTGAACTAGAACTGAACTAGAACTGAACTAGAACTGAACTAGAACTGAACTAGAACTGAACTAGAACTGAACTAGAACTGAACTAGAACTGAACTAGAACTGAACTAGAACTGAACTGGAACTGAACTAGAACTGAACTAGAACTGAACTAGAACTGAACTAGAACTGAACTAGACTGAACTAGAACTGAACTAGAAACTGAACTAGAACTGAACTAGAACTGAACTAGAACTGAACTAGAACTGAACTAGAACTGAACTAGAACTGAACTAGAACTGAACTAGAACTGAACTAGAACTGAACTAGAACTGAACTAGAACTGAACTAGAACTGAACTAGAACTGAACTAGAACTGAACTAGAACTGAACTAGAACTAGAACTGAACTAGAACTGAACTAGAACTGAACTAGAACTGAACTAGAACTGATAAACTGAACTAGAACTGAACTAGAACTGAACTAGAACTGAACTAGAACTGAACTAGAACTGAACTAGAACTGAACTAGAACTGAACTAGAACTGAACTAGAACTGAACTAGAACTGAACTAGAACTGAACTAGAACTGAACTAGAACTGAACTAGAACTGAACTAGAACTGAACTAGAACTGAACTAAACTGAACTAGAACTGAACTAGAACTGAACTAGAACTGAACTAGAACTGAACTAGAACTGAACTAGAACTGAATTAGAACTGAACTAGAACTGAACTAGAACTGAACTAGAACTGAACTGAACTGAACTGGAACTGAACTAGAATTAAACTAAAACTGAACATTAACTTACAACTATAATCACATTAGTTTGAAGGAAACTTGGTTTTAATGGCTAATCTCCCTAAAATTTACATTGATTTTTCCAACTTCATTCAAGGTTACATCACATTTGTCTCTTCATTAAACCTATAGCAATTTTTCATTTCATATTTAAACCCTACCAACTAATTTACCCAAAATTCCCAACAATCCACTTATGTACATTATCAAACGGTTGTTGCATGTTGGCGTCTCATGATGTTTGTTCTGCTAATTAAAGTACAAGATAAAACTCTTTATAAAACCAAAATCTGTTACAGTTTTGTGCCATTTGCTGTACAATTTGTCGTCGTTGCTTTATGTAATTTGCAATATGATGGCATTTGTGTTCTAAGGTAACAAGATTCAGAGATTTGTAGTCTACATTTAAGCCATTTACTCCAGAGTGAAAGGGAAGATTTGAAAACCTATGCATGTTTTCAAAATAGTCCTAACATTATTAATTTATTCCTTCTTACATTTCGATTTGTATTAATGAAAAGGAAAACAAGAGTGGAAGTTTGTGCTAAAAGTTATACATATGTAGATATGTATGTATGTATGCTAGACTCTTTATCAACTGCTTGTAGCAACAAGGGTGAATTGAATAATTACTTGCAATTTCAGTAGAAATTTTGCCAAAAAGCTAGACTATACTATAGACTAGACATAGACTAGTCATAGACTAGACTATAGACTAGCTATAGACTAGATTATAGACTAGACTATAGACTAGACTAGACTATACTATAGACTAGACATAGACTAGTCATATGACTAGACTATAGACTAGACTATAGACTAGACTATAGACTAGACTATAGACTAGACTATAGACTAGACTATAGACTAGACTATAGACTAGACTATAGACTAGACTATAGACTAGACTATAGACTAGACTATGAATAGACTAGACTAGACTAGACTATAGACTAGACTAGACTATAGACTAGACTATAGACTAGACTATAGACTAGACTATAGACTAGACTATAGACTAGACTATAGACTAGACTATAGACTAGACTATAGACTAGACTATAGACTAGACTATAGACTAGACTATAGACTAGACTATAGACTAGACTTTAGAATAGACTATAGAATAGACTATACTATAGACTAGACTATAGACTAGACTATAGACTAGACTATAGATAGTATAGACTAGACTATAGACTAGACTATAGACTAGACTATAGACTAGATATAGACTAGACTATAGACTAGACTATAGACTAGACTATAGACTAGACTATAGACTAGACTATAGACTAGACTATAGACTAGACTATAGACTAGACTATAGACTAGACTATAGACTAGACTATAGACTAGACTATAGACTAGACTATAGACTAGACTATAGACTAGACTATAGACTAGACTATAGACTAGACTATAGACTAGATATGACTAGACTATAGACTAGACTATAGACTAGACTATAGACTAGACTATAGACTAGACTATAGACTAGACTATAGACTAGACTATAGACTAGACTATAGACTAGACTATAGACTAGACTATAGACTAGACTATAGACTAGACTATAGACTAGACTATAGACTAGACTATAGACTAGACTATAGACTAGACTATAGACTAGACTATAGACTAGACTATAGACTAGACTATAGACTAGACTATAGACTAGACTATAGACTAGACTATAGACTAGACTATAGACTAGACTATAGACTAGACTATAGACTAGACTATAGACTAGACTATAGACTAGACTATAGACTAGACTATAGACTAGACTATAGACTAGACTATAGACTAGACTATAGACTAGACTATAGACTAGACTATAGACTAGACTATAGACTAGACTATAGACTAGACTATAGACTAGACTATAGACTAGACTATAGACTAGACTATAGACTAGACTATAGACTAGACTATAGATAGACTATAGACTAGACTATAGACTAGACTATAGACTAGACTATAGACTAGACTATAGACTAGACTATAGACTAGACTATAGACTAGACTATAGACTAGACTATAGACTAGACTATAGACTAGACTATAGACTAGACTATAGACTAGACTATAGACTAGACTATAGACTAGTATAGACTAGACTATAGACTAGACTATAGACTAGACTATAGACTAGACTATAGACTAGACTATAGACTAGACTATAGACTAGACTATAGACTAGACTATAGACTAGACTATAGACTAGACTATAGACTAGACTATAGACTAGACTATAGACTAGACTATAGACTAGACTATAGACTAGACTATAGACTAGACTATAGACTAGACTATAGACTAGACTATAGACTAGACTATAGACTAGACTATAGACTAGACTATAGACTAGACTATAGACTAGACTATAGACTAGACTAAGACTAGACTATAGACTAGACTATAGACTAGACTATAGACTAGACTATAGACTAGACTATAGACTAGACTATAGACTAGACTATAGACTAGACTATAGACTAGACTATAGACTAGACTATAGACTAGACTATAGGCTAGACTATAGACTAGACTATAGACAAGACTATAGACTAGACTATAGACTAGACTATAGACTAGACTATAGACTAGACTATAGACTAGACTATAGACTAGACTTTAGATAGACTATAGAATAGACTATACTATAGACTAGACTATAGACTATAGACTAGACTATAGACTAGACTATAGACTAGACTATAGACTAGACTATAGACTAGACTATAGACTAGACTATAGACTAGACTATAGACTAGACTATAGACTAGACTATAGACTAGACTATAGACTAGACTATAGACTAGACTATAGACTAGACTATAGAGACTATAGACTAGACTATAGACTAGACTATAGACTAGACTATAGACTAGACTATAGACTAGACTATAGACTAGACTATAGACTAGACTATAGACTAGACTATAGACTAGACTATAGACTAGACTATAGACTAGACTATAGACTAGACTATAGACTAGACTATAGACTAGACTATAGACTAGACTATAGACTAGACTATAGACTAGACTATAGACTAGACTATAGACTAGTATAGACTAGACTATAGACTAGACTATAGACTAGACTATAGACTAGACTATAGACTAGACTATAGATAGACTATAGACTAGACTATAGACTAGACTATAGACTAGACTATAGACTAGACTATAGACTAGACTATAGACTAGACTATAGACTAGACTATAGACTAGACTATAGACTAGACTATAGACTAGACTATAGACTAGACTATAGACTAGACTATAGACTAGACTATAGACTAGACTATAGACTAGACTATAGACTAGACTATAGACTAGACTATAGACTAGACTATAGACTAGACTATAGGCTAGACTATAGACTAGACTATAGACAAGACTATAGACTAGACTATAGACTAGACTATAGACTAGACTATAGACTAGACTATAGACTAGACTATAGACTAGACTATAGAATAGACTATAGAATAGAGACTATATAGACTAGACTATAGACTAGACTATAGACTAGACTATAGACTAGACTATAGACTAGACTATAGCCTATAATACTACGTATAGTCTGTTACTATTTTCTAAACTTAACACTAAATCCATAAATTATAATTTCTAGACATTAGTATCACTTTAAAATTATCACTCGAGTTAATATAATTATACAGTGATTGCAGTAAATGAAGTACTAATTAAATTTAATTTACGAGTTAATTGTTTAATTATTTTAAAATAAAATTTTGCAAATAATTTTAGGTACATAAAATTAACATTATTGTTTTAATTGGCAACTGGATCTAACATACAAGTCGGACGTAAGAAATGCATAAAGAGTTGATTTCATTTACACGTGTGTCTGAAAATTTAGAAAAATACAACTTCTCATATCTACTTAACAGTTAGTAGTTTACTATATACATATTAGACTAGTTCCAAAAAACTGAATTCAACACAATAGTATTTTATTTTATAAAAAACAACCCTAAAGCTTCAAACATTTTTAATGACAATGGAAAGAGGACTTTTTCCACTGATTTTATGCAAAAATTACCCATTTCATTTTTCGGCTGTTCCTTAATTTTTCATACAACATGTAACTATTTAGACTTGTTTGTGTTCTCTTGGTTTTTGTTTATATCTTTGTATTATGTTGTAAGTTATTTGATCTCCGTCTTTGATATAGACAAGTTTAGATACCGTGCTCAGCTTGTTGCATGTAGCATTTTCAATTGAAATATAATATGAGTACGAGTGCCGGTTTGCTACTGCTGTTAGCTGCTGCCATTCATACAATTTCAATCATCAACAACAACATTTGTTATAAATATTAAATTTTTTTTATTCTGTTAGTTTTATGTGAGTTGTTTTTGTTCTGATTCTTAAGCAGAAATACAAAAAAAAATAGAAGAAAAAACGAAAAATAATTTAATTTATAGAGTTCACCTGTGCCAATGGCAGGTTGTGATTTATAAAGAACAGAAATTAAACAGTTTGATTGTATTTGCAACAAAGCAACAGTTTTATTCAAGAGAGATATTAACCTAGTTATAACTAGGTAATGGGATGTCATTACAATATAATATGCGTCTGTTTGACTGTTCGGCGGTTTAGTAATACGCTCTAATTACTCTGGGGTCTCAATAAAAACAAGGATAAAGTGTAAACGACTAAAACAGAACTTATCAGGAAATGAACTAGAACTGAACTAAACCAGAACTTCAACTGAACTAGAACTTAACTAGAGAACAGAATGAACTAGCATGAAAGAATGAACTAGAACTGAACTAGAACTGAACTAGAACTGAACTAGAACTGAACTAGAACTGAACTAGAACTGAACTAGAACTGAGCTAGAACTGAACTAGAACTGAACTAGAACTGAACTAGAACTAACTAGAACTGAACTAGAACTGAACTAAAACTGAACTAGAACTGACTAGAACTAGAACTGAAAGAACTGAACTAGAACTGAACTAGAACTGAACTAAAACAGAACTAGAACTGAACTAGAACTGAACTAGAACTGAAACTAGAAACTGAACTAGAACTGAACTAGAACTGAACTAGAACTGAACTAGAACTGAACTAGAACTGAACTAGAACTGAACTAGAACTGAACTAGAACTGAACTAGAACTGAACTAGAACTGAACTAGAACTGAACTAAACTAGAACTGAACTAAACTAGAACTGAACTAAACTAGAACTGAAAGAACTGAACTAGAACTGAACTAGAACTGAACTAGAACTGAACTAGAACTGAACTAGAACTGAACTAGAACTGAACTAGAACTGAACTAGAACTGAACTAGAACTGAACTAGAACTGAACTAGAACTGAACTAGAACAACTGAAACTGACTAGAACTGAACTAGAACTGAACTAGAACTGAACTAGAACTGAACTAGAACTGAACTAGAACTGAACTAGAACTGAACTAGAACTGAACTAGAACTGAACTAGAACTGAACTAGAACTGAACTAGAACTGAACTAGAACTGAACTAGAACTGAACTAGAACTGAACTAGAACTGAACTAGAACTGAACTAGAACTGAACTAGAACTGAACTAGAACTGAACTAGAACTGAACTAGAACTGAACTAGAACTGAACTAGAACTGAACTAGAACTGAACTAGAACTGAACTAGAACTGAACTAGAACTGAACTAGAACTGAACTAGAACTGAACTAGAACTGAACTAGAACTGAACTAGAACTGAACTAGAACTGAACTAGAACTGAACTAGAACTGAACTAGAACTGAACTAGAACTGAACTAGAACTGAACTAGAACTGAACTAAAACTGAACTAGAACTGAACTAGAACTGAACTAGAACTGAACTAAAACTGAACTAGAACTGAACTAGAACTGAACTAGAACTGAACTAGAACTGAACTGAACTGAACTAGAACTGAACTAGAACTGAACTAGAACTGAACTAGAACTGAACTAGAACTGAACTAGAACTGAACTAGAACTGAAACTAGAACTGAACTAGAACTGAACTAGAACTGAACTAGAACTGAACTAGAACTGAACTAGAACTGAACTAGAACTGAACTAGAACTGATCTAGAACTGAACTAGAACTGAACTAGAACTGAACTAGAACTGAACTAGAACTAGAACTGAACTAGAACTGAACTAGAACTGAACTAGAACTGAACTAGAACTGAACTAGAACTGAACTAGAACTGAACTAGAACTGAACTAGAACTGAACCAGAACTGAACTAGAACTTGACTAATTTAGACTAGACTACAAACCAAGCTATTGACTAGACTATAGTTTAAACTATAGACTATATAATTTATATATATCAGACAATAATCAAAAGTATAGTGATCTATTATAGCCTAAAGTATAGACTATAGTCCAAAAAAATAAGTTTATATTTATTTAAAACATTTAAATTTCCTTCACTCAATTCTCACTCTAAATAGTTGACGGAAATCTAGCCTACATTTAAAGTGTGATTTTCTGTACTATATGTCTCTTTCTTGTTTAATTTTAACACGGATATATTACCAGCTTATATCACTTTTTGCTTTTCTATTACCCCACACTCCATTTAACCAGATTGTTGGCCAATTAAACAACTCAAGGAACATGATTTGCAATCATAAACATAAAATCATAAATACGAGAAAAAAATTAATCTATTTTTAACGATTTTAAATTTTACACTCAAAAAAAAAACCCCAAGATTTATTATGTAGAAAAATTAACAAAATATATAATCTTGATATATTTTTTTTTTGCCCACCATTTTCTAGAGACAATATCAAACCAGTTGATTCAAATGTATGAGGTTTTATGGAATACATGGGATGGAGTGGTGTGGCTTTTTAAGTGATTTTTTTTTTTTTTTCTTAAGTTTTTGTGATTTTCCCACGCCAGAGTATTTAGCATAGTTGTCGTTATTTTTCCGCTGTAATTGTTCTGTGTTTGAGTTTTTTTCGTAGTTTGCCTGGTGGGTAACAGTTGCATGTTGCTGTTAAAAAATTTGCACATTAAAAAAATACTAAATATAATATTACAACAATCTTAAGAATACAACAACAAAAAAGTAGACAACAAACATGTTTAATGCTGTAAGTATATTTGTGCAAATTGCATAAAAACCCAACAAGACTAAATGATACACTAAACCTATACATAGACAAGAACAATAGCATATTTTTGGGTTAAGACTATAGTTTACATAAGACAAGAGTTTTCGTCTAAAAGGGTATACACTACCACCTAGAGAACGGTTGGGCAATAGCCGGCAGCTTGTAGGTATGAACTCGTAAATGTATGCAATGTTGTTTGATTAAATTATTGTTACCGTTGTATCATTTTATTTATTTTTATTACTATTTTGTTCTTCTGTTGCCAGAATTACTTACTACAACAACCGTGGTTGATAATTTTTTTTTCTCCGAATTATGCATGTTTATGCATGTTACACAAAATATTCATACTCATGCTTTAGTTCATTCTTAACTTTTAGTAAGTTGCACTTTTGTATGCAAATAACATTCTTTGTTGTTTTTTTTATAGTTTTAGTTATTGCTACTGCTGCTGTTGTGCTAAAACTACTACTGTGTTGAATGGTTTAATTAATAAACAAATTTATCTTTATGGCAGCGTAAATGTTCTGAAACAAACACACAATCTGTAGCAATGAAGCTGTAGATTAAACTTTTACTTGTTTTTTTTTCCCTATAAAAGCTATAAAGTTTAAGAGAGCATTATCAGTTTCATTAACTATGTAAACCGTTTGAACTACAGGGTTCGAAGAAATCTCCTTAACCTATTCCATAACCTAATATGTAGCTTAATCCCTAATCTAGGTCATAATATAGTTATATATAGTCTATAACGAGAGTACAGTTAAGCTTCTAATGAAGTCTATAGTTTAACTATATGTAGTCCATAGAATAGTCTATCTAGAGTCTAGTCTAGTAGTATAGTCTATTAGTCTAGTCTATAGTCCTAGTCTATAGTCTAGTCTATAGTCTAGTCTATAGTCTAGTCTATAGTCTAGTCTATAGTCTAGTCTATAGTCTAGTCTATAGTCTAGTCTATAGTCTGGTCTATAGTCTAGTCTATAGTCTAGTCTATAGTCTAGTCTATAGTCTAGTCTATAGTCTAGTCTATAGTCTAGTCTATAGTCTAGTCTATAGTCTAGTCTATAGTCTAGTCTATAGTCTAGTCTATAGTCTAGTCTATAGTCTAGTCTATAGTCTAGTCTATAGTCTAGTCTATAGTCTAGTCTATAGTCTAGTCTATAGTCTAGTCTATAGTCTAGTCTATAGTCTAGTCTATAGTCTAGTCTATAGTCTAGTCTATAGTCTAGTCTATAGTCTAGTCTATAGTCTAGTCTATAGTCTAGTCTATTGTCTAGTCTATAGTCTAGTCTATAGTCTAGTCTAGTCTAGTCTATTGTCTAGTCCTATAGTCTAGTCTATAGTCTAGTCTATAGTCTAGTCTATAGTCTAGTCTATAGTCTAGTCTATAGTCTTGTCTATAGTCTAGTCTATAGTCTAGTCTATAGTCTAGTCTATAGTCTAGTCTATAGTCTAGTCTATAGTCTAGTCTATAGTCTAGTCTATAGTCTAGTCTATAGTCTAGTCTATAGTCTAATCTATAGTCTAGTCTATAGTCTAGTCTATAGTCTAGTCTATAGTCTAGTCTATAGTCTAGTCTATAGTCTAGTCTATAGTCTAGTCTATAGTCTAGTCTATAGTCTAGTCTATAGTCTAGTCTATAGTCTAGTCTATAGTCTAGTCTATAGTCGTCTATAGTCTATAGTCTAGTCTATAGTCTAGTCTATAGTCTAGTCTATAGTCTAGTCTATAGTCTAGTCTATAGTCTAGTCTATAGTCTAGTCTATAGTCTAGTCTATAGTCTAGTCTATAGTCTAGTCTATAGTCTAGTCTATAGTCTAGTCTATAGTCTAGTCTATAGTCTAGTCTAGTAGTCTATAGAGTCTATAGTCTAGTCTATAGTCTAGTCTATAGTCTAGTCTATAGTCTAGTCTATAGTCTAGTCTATAGTCTAGTCTATAGTCTAGTCTATAGTAGTCTATAGTCTAGTCTATAGTCTAGTCTATAGTCTAGTCTTAGTCTAGTCTATAGTCTAGTCTATAGTCTAGTCTTAGTCTAGTCTTAGTCTAGTCTATAGTCTAGTCTATAGTCTAGTCTATAGTCCAGTCTATAGTCTAGTCTATAGTCTAGTCTATAGTCTAGTCTATAGTCTAGTCTAGTCTAGTCTAGTCTATAGTCTAGTCTATAGTCTAGTCTATAGTCTAGTCTATAGTCTAGTCTATAGTCTAGTCTATAGTCTAGTCTATAGTCTAGTCTATAGTCTAGTCTATAGTTTAGTCTATAGTTTAGTCTATAGTCTAGTCTATAGTCTAGTCTATAGTCTAGTCTATAGTCTAGTCTATAGTCTAGTCTATAGTCTAGTCTATAGTCTAGTCTATAGTCTAGTCTATAGTCTAGTCTATAGTCTAGTCTATAGTCTAGTCTATAGTCTAGTCTATAGTCTAGTCTATAGTCTAGTCTATAGTCTAGTCTATAGTCTAGTCTATAGTCTAGTCTATAGTCTAGTCTATAGTCTAGTCTATAGTCTAGTCTATAGTCTAGTCTATAGTCTAGTCTATAGTCTAGTCTATAGTCTAGTCTATAGTCTAGTCTATAGTCTAGTCTATAGTCTAGTCTATAGTCTAGTCTATAGTCTAGTCTATAGTCTAGTCTATAGTCTAGTCTATAGTCTAGTCTATAGTCTAGTCTATAGTCTAGTCTATAGTCTAGTATATAGTCTAGTCTATAGTCTAGTCTATAGTCTAGTCTATAGTCTAGTCTATAGTCTAGTCTATAGTCTAGTTCTAGTCTAGTCTATAGTCTAGTCTATAGTCTAGTCTATAGTCTAGTCTATAGTCTAGTCTATAGTCTAGTCTATAGTCTAGTCTATAGTCTAGTCTATAGTCTAGTCTATAGTCTAGTCTATAGTCCAGTCTATAGTCTAGTCTATAGTCTAGTCTATAGTCTAGTCTATAGTCTAGTCTATAGTCTAGTCTAGTCTATAGTCTAGTCTAGTCTAGTCTATAGTCTAGTCTATAGTCTAGTCTATAGTCTAGTCTATAGTCTAGTCTATAGTCTAGTCTATAGTCTAGTCTATAGTTTAGTCTATAGTTTAGTCTATAGTCTAGTCTATAGTCTAGTCTATAGTCTAGTCTATAGTCTAGTCTATAGTCTAGTCTATAGTCTAGTCTATAGTCTAGTCTATAGTCTAGTCTATAGTCTAGTCTATAGTCTAGTCTTAGTCTAGTCTATAGTCTAGTCTATAGTCTAGTCTATAGTCTAGTCTATAGTCTAGTCTATAGTCTAGTCTATAGTCTAGTCTATAGTCTAGTCTATAGTCTAGTCTATAGTCTAGTCTATAGTCTAGTCTATAGTCTAGTCTATGTCTAGTCTATAGTCTAGTCTATAGTCTAGTCTATAGTCTAGTCTATAGTCTATAGTTAGTCTATAGTCTAGTCTATAGTCTAGTCGATATTCTATTCTTAGTCTAGTCTATAGTCTAGTCAGTTCTAGTCTATAGTCTCGTCTATAGTCTAGTCTATAGTTAGTTTATAGTCTAGTCTATTAGTCTAGTCTATGTCTAGTCTATAGTCTAGTCGATTAGTCTAGTCTAAGTGCTAGCGTATAGTCTAGCTATAGTCTAGTCTATAGTCTAGTCTATAGTCTAAGTCTATAGTCTAGTCTATAGTCTAGTATATAGTCTAGGTCTAGTCTAGTCTATAGTCTAGATCTATAGTCAGTCTTTAGTCTAGCTCTCGTATAGTCTATTAGTCTTAGTCTATAGTCTCGTCTATAGTCTAGTCATAGTCTAGTCTATAGTCTAGTCTATAGTCTAGTCTATAGTCTAGTATATAGTCTAGTCTATAGTCTAGTCTATAGTCTAGTCATATAGTCTAGTTATAGTTAGTCTATAGTCTATACTAGTCAGTCTAGTCTATAGTCTAGTCTATAGTGGTAATCTATTGTATTTGTCTATAGTCTAGTCTATAGTCTAATATAAAGTCTAGTTTATAGTCTAGTCTATTGTCTAGTCTGTAATCTAGTCTATACTCTAGTCTATAGTCTAGTCTGTAGTGTAATCTACATTCTAGTTTATAGTCTAATTCATAGTCTAGTTCAAAGTCTAATACTATGTATGCACAACATCTTGTTGTTGTAATTTTTATCTATTATTTAACATTTTTCTAAATGAACAGTTTTGCATCTGTTAAATACAAGATTTTTCCTGTAACCATATTTTTCCACTCGTGTAGACGGTCTTCTTATTTATACTACTATTTTCAAATACAAAATATTTAAAATAACTTGTTACTTAAAACAAGTATGTACGTACAAAAACAACAAACAATAAACTTTTTTTACTTATTGTTTTACAAACTCAATACGTTCTAACTCCTGATGTTGCTGCTATTAGATATTTCTCACAGATTTTACTCGGTACGTTTGTCTATATGTCTGTCGTTCAGTCTGTCTGTTGCAAACATTATGCATAGAACTACGTACGAGTAATATTCAATGAATTGAAGATAAATGAATGAAGTTTTTTAGAAAAATGTATAATGCTGCATACAATTAAATACACAACTGTGCAGTTTTTGTTGAGATACATTCACACATACATATGTACATCTACCATTCAAAAAAAATACATGAATTTCCCATACATTTTTAGCGGATCTAACTATTTTGTTGGATTTAATTAAAACATTTAAATACTTTTTGTTTTAATTGCGAATAATTTTGTCATTTGAAACTGCTAAAGTAATTAAGTGTGTGATTTTCATTTATTTATTTTTTTTTTTGTTTAAAGAAAAGGTTGTGATTGAAATGGAATGTAAAAAAATATATAGCGAGGTCTACACAAAGCCAGCTAACAGACCTAAGACGGCTAAAGTCCAAATTATAGTGTAGACTAGACTATAGACTAGATAATAGATTAGACTATACTATACACTAGACTATAAAATAGACTACAGAATAGACTATAGAATAGACTATAGACTAGACTATACACTAGACTACACAATAGACTAGACTATACACTAGACTACACAATAGACTAGACTAGACTAGACTAGACTATAGACTATAGACTAGACTAGACTAGACTATAGACTAGACTATAGACTAGACTATAGACTAGACTATAGACTAGACTATAGACTAGACTATAGACTAGACTATAGACTAGACTATAGACTAGACTATAGACTAGACTAGACTAGACTAGACTAGACTAGACTAGACTAGACTAGACTAGACTAGACTAGACTAGACTAGACTAGACTAGACTAGACTAGACTAGACTAGACTAGACTAGACTAGACTAGACTAGACTAGACTAGACTAGATTATAGACTAGACTATAGACTAGACTATAGACTAGACTAGACTATAGACTAGACTATAGACTAGACTATAGACTAGACTATAGACTAGACTATAGACTAGACTATAGACTAGACTATAGACTAGACTATAGACTAGACTATAGACTAGACTATAGACTAGACTATAGACTAGACTATAGACTAGACTATAGACTAGACTATAGACTAGACTATAGACTAGACTATAGACTAGACTATAGACTAGACTATAGACTAGATAGAGATAGACTAGACTATAGACTAGACTATAGACTAGACTATAGACTAGACTATAGACTAGAGTATAGACTAGACTATAGACTAGACTATAGACTAGACTATAGACTAGACTATAGACTAGACTATAGACTAGACTATAGACTAGACTATAGACTAGACTATAGACTAGACTATAGACTAGACTATAGACTAGACTATAGACTAGACTATAGACTAGACTATAGACTAGACTATAGACTAGACTATAGACTAGACTATAGGACTAGACTATAGACTAGACTATAGACTAGACTATAGACTAGACTATAGACTAGACTATAGACTAGACTATAGACTAGACTGTAGACTAGACTATAGACTAGACTATAGACTAGACTATAGACTAGACTATAGACTAGACTATAGACTAGACTATAGACTAGACTATAGACTAGACTATAGACTAGACTATAGACTAGACTATAGAAGACTATAGACTAGACTATAGACTAGACTATAGACTAGACTATAGACTAGACTATAGACTAGACTATAGACTAGACTATAGACTAGACTATAGACTAGACTATAGACTAGACTAGACTAGACTATAGACTAGACTATAGACTAGACTATAGACTAGACTATAGACTAGACTATAGACTATACTATAGACTAGACTATAGACTAGACTATAGACTGGACTATAGACTAGACTATAGACTAGGCTATAGACTAGACTATAGACTAGACTATAGACTAGACTATAGACTAGACTATAGACTAGACTATAGACTGGACTATAGACTAGACTATGGACTAGGCTATAGACTAGACTATAGACTAGACTATAGACTAGACTATAGACTAGACTATAGACTAGACTATAGACTAGACTACAGACTAGACTATAGACTAGACTATAGACTAGACTATAGACTGGACTATAGACTAGACTATGGACTAGGCTATAGACTAGACTATAGACTAGACTATAGACTAGACTATAGACTAGACTATAGACTAGACTATAGACTAGACTATAGACTAGACTACAGACTAGACTATAGACTAGACTATAGACTAGACTATAGACTAGACTATAGACTAGACTATAGACTAGACTATAGACTAGACTATAGACTAGACTATAGACTAGACTATAGACTAGACTATAGACTAGACTATAGACTAGACTATAGACTAGACTATAGACTAGACTATAGACTAGACTATAGACTAGACTATAGACTAGACTATAGACTAGACTATAGACTAGACTATAGACTAGACTATAGACTAGACTATAGACTAGACTATAGACTAGACTATAGACTAGACTATAGACTAGACTATAGACTAGACTATAGACTAGACTATAGACTAGACTAAAGACTAGACTATAGACTAGACTATAGACTAGACTATAGACTAGACTATAGACTAGACTATAGATCTTATAGATTTTTGACTACAAATACTTTTTAAATTTTTATGGGTCATTCGAATGTATTTTTTAAACACTCGTTATATAAAAATATAGAAGTTTATTACAGTAGGGCGACAGTGTTATCTTTTAAAAGGCATTTGGAAACATATCAGGAAATGTAAAAATCACGAAAATTGATGACGCAGCTAATACAGATAAATATTTTACCAACCCCAATATTAGGTCCTTTTCAGAAAATGACTAACGATCATAATTGACATAACAGTAGCAATATAGCGGCGAAATTCAAAATATACAACTTTAATAAAAACAAAAATCTATCTCCCAAATTTGATTCTAACGTTCATAACTGTCTTAATAATAGCAGTATTATGACAAAATTCAACACAAACATAACATAAACATAATTGACCAATCCCCTTTTAAAAGGTGTACTTCGGAAAATAACTTTATCGTTCATTTAATAATACATATTAGTATAGCGACGCAATTCGACACAAACAAGTATTATAGGAACGAAAATCTCTTTCCAAAATTTTTTAAGGATCAGTTCATTGTTGACCATACCCCCATATAAATTCCTCTTCAGGAAATGACTTTAACGATCATAACATGCTTAATAATACCAGCATAGTGGTGAAATTCGTCATAAACAAGTTTATAGGAACAAAAATATCTGTACCAAATTTAATAAGGATGGATTCAGAATTGACCCTACCTCGAAACTACGAAAAATACAAGTATAGTGATGAAAATCAACACAAACAAGTAGGATCCAAAATCTCATTACCAAATTTTGTAAGGATGGGTCGGTCCATAATACACTGTAAAACGTTTCTAAAACGCGCAATATTTAAATATTGAAGTTTTTAAATAGTACAAGTTTTTAGTATTTACCCAGTAATGGGTTCTACGTCCATAACCACTTACTTTTCAATGACTGCTACTTACCGTCTGCATTACTTAGAAGTACTCTAGTAATGACTTTCTTATAATCTGATATAGAAGTACTTTATTTTCGGCTTTGTCATATTGTTTGCACATTTTATTTAATTGCGTTTTAAGAATTGTGTTTTACAAAAAATAAAACAAAATTAATTTTGATTGTGAAAACCATTATTTGATGCGCAATAAAATAGCTAAGCAGTGGTGCAGTGTGTAGAACATTTGACTAAAAAATCTAAGTCCCTGGTTCGTATTCTAGCTGGCTCTTTTTATTATTAAAAAACACAACAACTTACAACTTTTCCTGGGTAACTGTGTCCAAACTCTCTACATTATTAAGTAATTATTTAATTACTATATTTTCAATTTCCAAAAAATATTTTTTAATTAGAAAAACACAAAAATTTCGTAATGTATGATCTTGTTTTACATTTTATCTAATGGCACTTCGTAGGAGCGCTCATGATACCCCATCGTTTATAGGGAACTTTTCAACTAAAAATTTAAAGAATTAAACATTTTCTTACAATACTAACTTGTACATGGAACAAATTCAATAGGAGAGATAGCTTTGTATAGTTTTAGAAAGTTTGGATCATAACTTGTTGGTTAAAGTTTCACAAACGACTCTAAACTTTCATTTGTTAGTTGTCACACATACAGAAGGATTAAACAAAGTTGAAATGTTGTGTATATTCTAGAAACGTTTGCGAATTGTTTTGTTAGTTTTAACAAACACTGCTCGTTAATCTATTCAGAAATATTTTAATATATGTATGTATATATATTTTTTTATAAAATAAAAAAATTGCGTATGAAACTAAAGAGACATAGCTCCACATACAAAGAGCCGCATTTGGCTCGCGAGCCGTAGTTTGCCGACCCCTGGACTAGACTATAGACTAGACTATAGACTAGACTATAGACTAGACTATAGACTAGACTACAGACTAGACTATAGACTAGACTACAGACTAGACTATAGACTAGACTATAGACTAGACTATGGAGTAGACTATAGACTAGACTATGGACTAGACTATAGACTAGACTATGGACTAGACTATAGACTAGACTATAGACTAGACTATAGACTGGACTATAGACTAGAATATAGACTAGACTATAGATTAGACTATAAACTAGACTATAGACTAGACTATAGACTAGACTATAGACTAGACTATAGACTAGACTATAGACTAGACTATAGACTATACTATAGACTAGACTATAGACTACACTATAGACTAGACTATAGACTAGATTATAGATTAGATGATAGACTAGATAATAGACAAGACTATAGACTAGATTATAGACTAGACTATTGACTAGACTATAGACTAGATTATAGACTAGACTATAGACTAGACTATAGACTAGACTATAGACTAGACTATAGACTAGACTATAGACTAGACTTTGATTTTTATTTATTAACTAAAATTATTTTATAAAACTTTATCATAGTTAAAATTGAAAATAATTTACATTAATTTTGAAAAACATTTTTTTCTCTATTCCCCCTCCCACCAACCACAACTTGACCCCTAGTTACTGGCAATAAAAATTCATTCAGAATACCTTGTATATTTAATATCATATTTTTTTTTTGTTGTTCTTTAATCACAAATATTCAAAAGCCAATATGACGACTACAGCTAAAATACAAATTGCAAGTGTATAGTAAGTATTTGACCACATTATGTTGTTGTTGTTGTAGAACATATTTTACTTAAATTAAACCTCAGAACCTCAAAGATACCGCGCATTTTACAAGCTGTTTAATGCAACTGCTTGTGGCAATGTGGCAAAATAAATTGTTAATACTTATACCATGATTACAACTGTTTTTGTTTTTGTTGTTGCTGTTCCTTATATACATTATTTCTATTATGCATTTTTTAACGGTGAATGTATACTATAGTATTTCTATCTATAATGTCTTTAGATACAAAAACAATCTTTAAACAACAACTTACAGCCACTAGCCAACCACATCTTTATAACTAAATATTATCAACTGAAACATCATTCTCATTATTAAGTATTATTATTGTGATGTTGATAATGACGATCGTCGACATCATTATCGTCATTGTTGTAGGCAGTTGAGGTGTCGTAATGTTCTGCTCGTTGCGCTTCAGGTGTCAAAATTTTAGAAAAAAATCTAAAGAATATAGTAAATGGTATATAACTAAGAAATCTGTTGTTTTTGTTGTATTTGTCTTCTTATAAATTTTAAACACTTGACTCAACATTGTACAATTTTTTCAAGTGTAACGGGTTTAAAATTGTAAAATATTCTTTAAAAAAAAAGAAACAGAATTTGTTTTCGTTGTCTTGTTTTCCATTTGAAATAGTTTGTCGCGAGTGAAGGGGGGAAATGCAAAAATCGACATGAGCATAAAGCTTTTTTTATTTTCGTAGACAAACATTTGAATAAAACACAGAAATTCAACTCGAATTTGTAACTAGAAACCATTTGTTGTCGCTTAGACTAAAAAAAAAGAATGGGGCAGTTAAGGCACGCCTGGGAAAAAATGTTATAAAAACTATAAGCGATTAAGCCTAGATGTAAGACCCCTCACAATGATCTTGAAGATTCAAAATCTACTTATGGATACTTTAAGGTTCGTTATAAAAATATCTTGGGAATCAAAACTCATAATTTTTCTTTATACAAAAATTTTCTACATTTTAAATCATTTCATTTTATTTTTTTAATTCGATAAATTTTTTCAAATTCTTAAATTTTAAAACGTTACCTCATTATTTTCTTAATTTCAAATTTATGTAAATATTATTATGCTTTCAAAATTATTATGAAAAAAAAATTAATTTACATTTTTATTTTTCTTTAAATTATTATAAAAAATAAAATAGACCGCAAACAGATTTTTATCTTTAAAGTACAATAATACCAATTATTGTAAGAATATTTTATTCACACCGCACAGTGCAACGAAATCTATAAAATTAAACAAATTTATAAATGCTAAATAAAAATTAAGTAAATATGTAAAAAATTCTTTTTCTATAGAAAATTTTGCAATCATATTTTGTATAAAAAATTATACGAACAACATTTTTTCTTTAGAAAATTATAGGATAAATATATTCTCTATCATACTATGCACAATCAATAGATTTTCTATAGAAAATTTCACGATCATGAGATTTTTTATGTCATATAGTCATTCAACAGATTTTTGTATCGAAAATTGTACGATCAATAAATTTTTTATTGAAAATTGTACGATCAGTAGATTTTCTATAAAATATTTCACAATCATTAGATTTTTTATATAAAATTTCTCTATGAAAATATTATAAATTTTTCATTGAAAATTGTACGATCAGTAGATTTTCCATAAAATATTTCACGATCAGTAGATTTTTTATAGAAAATTTCTCTATGATAAGATTATATATAGACATTTTCACTCTATAATTTTCAAGATCAGTATAATTTTCTATAGCAAATTTCACGATCAGTATGACTTCTGTAGAAAATTTAAAGATCAGTTTGATTTTCTATAGAGAACTTCACGATCAGTATGTTTTCTTATAGAAAATTCCATGATCAGTGCGATTTTCTATACAAAATTTTATGATCAATAGATTTTATTTAGTCAATTTCACGATCAGTAGATTTTCTATAGAAATTTTCAAGATCAGTAGATTTTCTAAAGAAAATTTCACGATCAGACTGGTTGTTTATAGAAAATTTCACAATCAATATGATTTTCTATAGAAAATGTCGCGATCATTATTATTTCCTATAGAATATTTCACGATCAGTACGATATTTTATAGAAAATTTCATGATCAGTATGGTTTTCTATAGAAAACTTCACGATCATTTTCCATAGAAAATTTCACGATCAGAGTGATTTTTCATAGAAAATTTCACGATCAATACGATTTTCTATAGAAAATTTCACGATCAGTATGATTTCCTATAGAAGGTTAAGCGATCAGTAGATTTTCTATGAAAAAATTCCCGATCAGTAGATTTTCTATAGAAAATTTCACGATCAGAGTGATTTTCTATAGAAAATTTCACGATCAATATGATTTTCTATAGAAAATTTCACGATCAGTTGATTTTCTATAGGAAATTTCACGAATGGTATGACCTCTGTAGAAAATTTAAAGATCTGTTTGATTTTCTATAGAAAATTTCACGATCATTATGATTTATTATAGAAAATTTCACTATCAGTATAATTTGCTACAAAAATTTTCAAGATCAATATAATTTTCTATACGATCAGTATGATTTCCTATAGAAACTTTCACGATCAGTATGATTTCCTAAAGAAAATTTCGCGATCAGTAGAGTTTCTATGGAAAATTTCATGGTCAATAGATTTTCTACAGACAATTTCACGATCAGCACGATTTTTTGTAGAAAACTTCACGATCAGTTTATTTTCTATACAAAATTTCACTATCAGTATGTTTTTTTATAGAAAATTTCAGGATCAGTGCGATTTTCTATAGAAAATTTCATGATCGCTAGATTTTATTTAGTAAATTTTACGATCCGTAGATTTTCTATAGAAATTTTCAAGATCAGTAGATTTTCTAAAGAAAATTAAATTGATTTTCTATAGAATATTTCACGATCAGTATGATTTCCTATAGAAAATTTCACGATCAATACGATTTCCCATAGAAAATTTCACGATCAGTATGATTTTCCATAGAAAATTACACTATCAGTATGATTTTCCATAGAATATTTCACGATCAGTGGATTTTTTATAGAAGTTTTCACAATCAGTATGATTTTCTATAGAAAATTTCACGAGCAGTATGATTTTCTATAAAAAATTTCACGATCAGAAGATTTTCTATAGAAAATTTCACAATCAGTATGATATTCTATAGAAAATTTCACGATCAGTATGATGTTCTATAAAAAATTTCACGATAAGTAGATTTTCTATAGAAATTTTAACGATCACTAAATTTTTTTATAGAAAATTTCACGATCAGTAGATTTTCTATAGAAAATTTCATGATCACTAGATTTTCCTTAGTAAATTTCACGAGCAGTATGATTTTCTATAGAAAATGTCACGATTAGTAGATTTTCCATAGAAACTTATCCATTCAAGAAGAAAGCATTTTCCCACAACATTCCACTGTTCCAGCGGCCTGTAGTTATAATATTTTTTTCTTAAGTACCGTATTCTAAATAGTTGTTTAAAAGAAGACAAGACTACGACAACAACTACAACAGCAACAAAAACGTTTTACAATTCGTTAAACAGGTGTGGCTGTTGTCTAAACTTGAGCTGGCAAAAAAAAAAAAATTGTGAAAAAAAAACATAAACAATATCGAATTTATTTTTTTGCTATGGTAAAGTCATTTTTGTTCGTATGTATAATTTTTTGGTACAGTTCATTATATTGACAGTTATGTCTAACAATAAATAAGACAGCGCAGCGCACTAGGCACTTTTTTAGCGAACGTTTAAACAAAATGTACTCATTTAAAATACTTGTTGGTTTGTTTTTTTTTGCAACTTACAAACATACAATTCATGTAAAAATACTATTTTAAGGTCTATTTAATTTTAGAATTTTAGCTTGGAGATAAAATATAGTCATACATATTAAAGAAGTGGAACAATTTGTAACACGAAAGAACTAATCCGAAACTGGGATTAAGATTTTATACTCCACATCACTATAAGCGTTTGAGGTGATCAATAAGAACAATCGATTGAGAATTGTTTTCGATTTAAGTCAATTTAACATTGTCCGTCCGTCTTGTAAAAGATGGACGGACATTTAAAGAGAGTGCTGGGAAACATTTGCTCTCTATTTGCTTTAGCGCTTATTCTCTCGCTTATAGAAGTCATGATTTGTAATCAATGAAATGTCTCAGTTTAATACAGTATTTGCCAGCCGACTACAACTTCTATAATTTTTATCATTTTAATAAAATCTCTTTAAAATAAATTTATTTAAAAACCTCTAATCAATTATTTTAATCTTGTCTTCTCTTTACAGATTTTCCAGCCTTCTTTTTGTTCGCAATTCTAACATCTACATCAAGTAAGTTTTTATTTCTAAAATTTTTTTCCTTTGAAAAAATACTCCCAAGATTTTATATTTATTTCAAACAATTTATATTTAACTATTATTAAGCGTTTTAATAACATTTGACCTCTTTTAGTTTCATTGCCTTTTTTAAAGTGTTTCTCTCTTTTAGCTTTAAAGAATTATTATTTAATGCGTTTAATAGTTATATAAATTATCTGCTAATTAAGTTCTTTTTTTTTTTTGCTTCTTTTACATTATTGTAAGTTTTTTTTTGTATTTTTCAATTCCAGTTAATTACTGCACGTAGTTCATTACAATTTCTAACCACAAAATTTACATTAAAATAACATATTAATACCAAAAATTATCTGTAAATGTCAGTTAAGAATTTGTAAGGAATTAAGGCGGTGTGGTATTATTGTTTAGAGGAAAATAGTTAATAAATTTTTATTAAAAAATACATTTTTCTCAAAAATTTTAATTTTTGTAAAAAAAAAAAATAAGATTTTCATAAAATTTAATAAATTTAACGATCAGTAGATTTTCTATAGAAAATTTCACAATCAGTATATTTTCTAAAGAAAATTTCACAATCAGTCAATTTTCTAAAGAAAATTTAACGATCTGTAGATTTTCTATAGAAAATTTCACGATCAGTATGATTTTCCATAGAAAATTTCACGATCAGTAAATTTTCTATAGAAAATTTCACAATCAGTATGATTTTCTATAGAAAATTTCACGATCAGTATGATTTTCTATAGAAAATTTCACGATCAGCATGATTTTCTATAGAAAATATCACGAACAGTATGATTTTCTATAGAAAATTTCACGATCAGTATGATTTTCTAGAGAAATTTTCAAGATCAGTATGATTTTCTATAGAAAATATCACGATCAGTATGGTTTTCTATAGAAAATTTCACTGTCAGTAGATTTTCTATAGAAAATTTCACGATCAGTATGATTTTCTATAGAATATTTCACGATCAGTATGATTTTCTATAGAAAATTTCACGTTCAGTATGATTTTCTAGAGAAAAATTTCACGATCAGTATGATTTTCGAGAGAAAATTTCATGATCAGTATCATTTTCTATAGAAAATTTCACGATCAGTATGATCTTCTACAGAAAATTTCATGGTCAGTATGATTTTCTATAGAAAATTTCACGATCAGTGTGATTTTCTATAGAAAATTTCACGATCAGTATGATTTTCTGTAGAAAATTTAACAATCAGTATGATTTTCTATAGAAAATTTCACGATTAGTATGATTTTCTATAGAAAATTTAATGATCAATAGGTTTCTTTCTTTTCTTCTACAGAAAATTTCATGGTCAGTATGATTTTCTATAGAAAATTTCACGATCAGTAGATTTTCTATAGAAAATTTCACTATCAGTAGATTTTCTATAGAAAATTTCACGAACAGTATGATTTTCTAGAGAAAATTTCACGAACAGTATGATTTTCTAGAGAAAATTTCACGATCAGTAGATTTTCTATAGAAAATTTCACGATCAGTAGATTTTCTATAGAAAATTTCACGATCAGTAGATTCTCTATAGAAAATTTCACTATCAGTATGATCTTCTACAGAAAATTTCACGATCAGTATGAGTTTCGAGAGAAAATTTCATGATCAGTATCATTTTCTACAGAAAATTTCACGATCAGTATGATCTTCTACAGAAAATTTCATGGTCAGTATGATTTTCTATAGAAAATTTCACGATCAGTAGATTTTCTATAGAAAATTTCACTATCAGTAGATTTTCTATAGAAAATTTCACGATCAGCACGATCTTCTACACAAAATTTCATGCTCAGTATGATTTTCTATAGAAAATTTCACGATCAGTGTGATTTTCTATAGAAAATTTCACGATCAGTATGATTTTCTGTAGAAAATTTAACAATCAGTATGATTTTCTATAGAAAATTTCACGATTAGTATGATTTTCTATAGAAAATTTAATGATCAATAGGTTTCTTTATAGAAAATTTAACGATCAGTAGATTTTTTTTAGAAAATTTCACGATCACGAACGACCAGTAGATTTATATTTATATTTTTTTACGATCAGTTAATACAAAACTACACGATCAGTATATTTTCTATAGAAAATTGAGCGTTAAATAAGATTTGTTAGAGATGGTTGTCTGGACAATCTACTTTTAAAGCATTTTTTATGAATCTCTCACTAAAAATTCAGATATTCAAGATTATTCAAATCTTACTACTCGAAACTACCCAACTAAAAAAATTATGCATATTTATTAGAATATTCTGCATATTGATTAATAGTTTATGTACTTTTGCTGAAATACATTTTGTATTTTTAAGCAAATATCAAACTATTTTATGTCACCGCTGTTGCTGCCTGTTAAAATAATAAATCAATATTGACATTATGCTTGGACTCAATAATTTTTCGAATTGCCAGTAAATAGATGAAATATTTATTTTATGTTTTTATGGTTGTATATTTAACAACATTTTTAAAATGTACTTGTTTAAAATACAAATAGTAATAACATATAAAAACATGCATAAACATAAATTGTTAATTTTAGATCATGTCAATAATGTGTTTTAATAACTTGACAGCATACATGCATAGTTAAGTAGCAGAATGTAGTAAATATACAGGGGCTGGTTTAAAAAAATGTATTTGCTAAAGGCATATTTATATTTTAATTATAATATAGACTATCTGATCATCAATTGTGCGATCAGTTTCTAGAGAAAATTTTACGATCGATTCTTTTCATAAAGAAAATTATGCAATTGGTAGATTTTTCTATAGAAGAATAGATTTTGCGATCAAAATTTGTAGGATCAGTATTTTTTGTATAGAAAATTGCACGATCAGTAGAAGGTCAACTGATCATAATGCAGACAAATCTGTTGCTACATTATCACAGCTTCACACAACCTGCTGATCTTGATCCAATCTTGATCTTTGGCAAACATATTAGACATTCTGTATTTATAAACTAAATTTTACTTAATCAAGGCCCTGTTAATTCCAGCTGGGATTTGTTTTTATTATTTATTATTCTGCATTGATATTTCTATCAATTTTAGCTTTTTGATATAATATCTCTATATGATTTATAATTTCATTGTTGTTTGCGTTTGCAATATAAAGTTTAATTAATGTTGCTCTAAAATGTAACATGTTAATGATACAGGTGCCTGGCTAAAAGCCAATTATGTCCTTGAGTCAACTCAATAATGAATAAAAATTTGCAACAATCGCATAAACACCAATAAACCATGAGCCTCAAAAGTTAATAAACACTAAACAAAACCTAAAAATATTATACAAATAGTATGAAAACTTATATAATATTACTGAAGCCTTTAGATTTTTTAACTCAAATTTATGTTTTCTAGAAATTTAACATAATCAACTTCAGCTGTTAACTCACTTTTAACGCTCACTGTAAAAAAAGCAACATATTTGCAAAATTATGTTTAACTTGTAAAGCTTATTTTCAAAATGTTTATATTCATTTGTATGTGGTAAATGTGTATTCATATTTATTTACAACACACATACACACACTCACACATGTATCGATTATTGGTTGAAATCTATACGGCAAATTTTAAACAATTAAATTTAAATTGTCATTTTATATGACAGCCAAATAGCGAATGTAACAAATTATATGATTAGAGGTTAAATTCATATGTAACCGACAGCATCAGGTTTAAATTAAGAATTTTTTAAATTATAAATTTTTAAATTAGTTAAATACTTTTTGAATTTCAAATTAAATTTCAGTTATTATTTAAAATTTCAGCTATCAACAGTAGTAAAAGGTGGACAACGCACAGTGGTATAGGAAAAAAAAAAGAGGGAAATAATTCGGTAACTTCTAAACGGTTAATCCGATTTTAATGAAATTTGGTATGCACAAAGAGGAGGTGTTGTCGAGTTTAGGTTTTGAATTTGGACCTTATAGGCCAACCAGGGGCCCGGCGGGGGGTCCTCAAATGAGGACACCTCGGCTATGTTAAATTTTTAAAACGATCCTATTTCTTCATTTGAGTTCCGATTTAAAAAAAATTTCGTATATAGAATCTCCTCATTGAGCACTATAAAAAATGTCGTCGTAGCAGTAAATTATCTCTTATAGTTTAGGAGATATTCGCATTTGAATATTAAAATTTTAAAATTTTTACCGTCCTTACTTTAGTTTTTTTGATAATAGCAGG
Organism: Lucilia sericata; assembly: GCF_015586225.1. Lineage (NCBI taxonomy): Eukaryota > Metazoa > Arthropoda > Insecta > Diptera > Calliphoridae > Lucilia > Lucilia sericata. Next base: position 268,857 of record NW_023994513.1, on the reverse strand, counting down.
TCCAAATATTTCCGATTTTCGCCATTTTTTTTTTATTTGCTTAACAACAAGTTTATATACCAAGCAGTGAAAGAATTATGTAAAAATCATGACTGAGTCCAAAGTTATAGGCATTTAAATTTAAAAAATTAAAAAAAGGCGATTTTTTGTCATTTTTTTGGGAAAAAAGTATCTTTTTCTTTTTAAGTTATCTAAAAAGTTTCTAAGAAGATGTATATAGAATTTATACTTTTTGGAAAGCTGACTTTACATAAAATACGATAAATGAAACAAAACCTAAAAATTTTTGATACCGAGGCGACCAGGTCCATCCAAAAAAACCCTATTTTTTATGGAAAATTAAATTTTGAGCAAAAATTCTCAAATCGCATAGTCGATATCAAATTATAGTGATCTGTTTTATATGACCCAATAAGTTCTTAATCATTTTGTAACGGGTTTCGATAACCCCGCCCCTGGTATGGATATAATAGGCAAAAAACCAAAAAATCCCATTTTTGGGATTTTTTAAAACTTTTTTGGGAATTCCGGGATTTCTAATAAGAAAATTCGAAATTTTTATTTAATTTTGGATTTTGAGTAAAAAAATCTACCTAACTGTAAAATTTCATCAAAAAATATTCATAAATAAAATTTTTATTGCAATTTGAAAAATTTGTATCTTCGCAAAAACTGAATAAAAAACATTTTTTAATTTTTTTTAAAAAAAGTATTCCGCGAATTTTTTAATTTTCAAAAATTATATACAGTTTTGAAAAATAGACAAAATTACCTTTCCATTGATATATAACATGCCTACCTAATGTTTTTTAAGTGACAAATTAATTAGGGAAAACTCAACATCTTTTAGAAAATTTGCCTAGCACTATTATTTTCATCCATAAGGTTAACTCTTAAATTTGTTACATATATGGATGAAAATAATAGTGCTAGGTAAATTTTCTAAAAGATGTTGAGTTTTCCCTAATTAATTTGTCACTTAAAAAACATTAGGTAGGCATGTTATATATCAATGGAAAGGTAATTTTGTCTATTTTTCAAAACTGTATATAATTTTTGAAAATTAAAAAATTCGCGGAATACTTTTTTTAAAAAAAATTAAAAAATGTTTTTTATTCAGTTTTTGCGAAGATACAAATTTTTCAAATTGCAATAAAAATTTTATTTATGAATATTTTTTGATGAAATTTTACAGTTAGGTAGATTTTTTTACTCAAAATCCAAAATTAAATAAAAATTTCGAATTTTCTTATTAGAAATCCCGGAATTCCCAAAAAAGTTTTAAAAAATCCCAAAAATGGGATTTTTTGGTTTTTTGCCTATTATATCCATACCAGGGGCGGGGTTATCGAAACCCGTTACAAAATGATTAAGAACTTATTGGGTCATATAAAACAGATCACTATAATTTGATATCGACTATGCGATTTGAGAATTTTTGCTCAAAATTTAATTTTCCATAAAAAATAGGGTTTTTTTGGATGGACCTGGTCCCCTCGGTATCAAAAATTTTTAGGTTTTGTTTCGTTTTGTTATCGTATTTTATGTAAAGTCAGCTTTCCAAAAAGTATAAATTCTATATACATCTTCTTAGAAACTTTTTAGATAACTTAAAAAGAAAAAGATACTTTTTTCCCAAAAAAATGACAAAAAATCGCCTTTTTTTAATTTTTTAAATTTAAATGCCTATAACTTTGGACTCAGTCATGATTTTTACATAATTCTTTCACTGCTTGGTATATAAACTTGTTGTTAAGCAAATAAAAAAAAAATGGCGAAAATCGGAAATATTTGGACCTGCTATTATCAAAAAAACTAAAGTAAGGACGGTAAAAATTTTAAAATTTTAATATTCAAATGCGAATATCTCCTAAACTATAAGAGATAATTTACTGCTACGACGACATTTTTTATAGTGCTCGATGAGGAGATTCTATATACGAAATTTTTTTTAAATCGGAACTCAAATGAAGAAATAGGATCGTTTTAAAAATTTAACATAGCCGAGGTGTCCTAATTTGAGGACCCCCCGCCGGGCCCCTGGTTGGCCTATAAGGTCCAAATTCAAAACCTAAACTCGACAACACCTCCTCTTTGTGCATACCAAATTTCATTAAAATCGGATTAACCGTTTAGAAGTTACCGAATTATTTCCCTCTTTTTTTTTTCCTATACCACTGTGCAACGGAGCACTTCAGAAGTGGAAACTTTTAATATCAAATACGATCAAGTAGATTTTCTTTAGAATCATACAAGATTAGTAGATTTTCAATAGAAAATTTCACGATTAGTATGATTTTCTACAGAAAATTTCGCGATCAGTATTATTTTGTACAGAAAATTTCACGATCACAAGATTTTCTATAGAAAATGTCACAATCAGTATATTTTCTATTAAAAATTTCACGATCAGTAGATTTTCTATAGAAAATTTTACAATCATTATGATATTCTATAGAAAATTTCACGATCAGTACATTTGCTATAAAAAATATCACGATTTGCAGATTTCCTATAAAAAATTTCACGATCAGTATGATTTTCTACAGAAAATTTCACGATCAGTAAACTTTCTATAGAAAATTTCACGATCAGTGAACTTTCTATAGAAAACTTAACGATCAGTAAACTTTCTATAGAAAACTTCACGATCAGTATGATTTTCAATAGAAAATTTAACGATCAGTATGATTTTCTATAGCAAATTTTACGATCAGTATGATTTTCTATAGAAAATTTCACGATCAGTATGATTTTCTATAGAAAATTTCACGATCAGTATGATTTTCTATAGAAAATTTCACGATCTGTATGATTTTCTATAGAAAATTTCACGATCAGTATGATTTTCTATAGAAAATTTCACGATCAGTATGATTTTCTATAGAAAATTTCACGATCAGTATGATTTTCTATAGAAAATTTCACGATCAGTATGATTTTCTATAGAAAATTTCACGATCAGTATGATTTTCTATAGAAAATTTCACGATCACTGGATTTTCTATAGAAAATTTCACGATCAGTATGATTTTCTTTAGAAATGAGTAGATCTTCTATAGAAAATTTAACGATCAGTATGATTTTCTATAGAAATTTTACGATCAGTATGATTTCTATAAAAAATTTAACGATCAGTATGATTTTCTAAAGAAAATTTCTTTGGAAAAAATAAAAAATTTCACTATTAGTAGATTTTCTAAGAAAATTTCACAATCAATAGATTTTGTATAAAAAATTTCATGATCAGTAGATTTTCTATAGAAAATTGCACGATCAGTACGATATTCTATAGAAAACTTCACGATCAGTATAATTTTCTATAAAAAATTTCACGATCATTATGATTTTCTATAGAAAATTTCACGATCACTATGAATTTCTAAAGAAAATTTCAGGATCAGTATGATTTCTTACAGAAAATTTCACGATCAGTTGAGTTTCTGTAGAAAATGTCACAATCAGTAGATTTTCTATAAAAAAAAATTCACGATCAGTGTGATTTTCTGTAGAAATTTTCACGATCAATAGATTTTCTATAGGAAATGCCACAATCAGTATATTTTCTACAAAAAATTTCACGATCAGTAGATTTTCTATAGAAAATTTCACGATCAGTATGATTTTCTATAAATTTTCTATAGAAAATTTCACGATCACGATATAAAAAATGATACAATCAGTATAGATTTTCTTTATAAAAATACACGATCAATAGATTTTCTATTGAAAATTGTACGATCTGTAGATTCTTTGTATAAAACTTGACTAAAATTAAAATTTTGTAACTTTATCCAACTTTTCTCATTCATAACTTTGACAACAAACTTAACAATGGCCGCAAATGGTGAATTTGACATTGATGGGGGTGGGGGGCTAGATGGGTTGATTGAGATGTTAAACATAATGTAGGAGGATTCACATAAAACTGATGCGACCAGTTTATATGATCGTTTCATTATAATTTTATGACTTTGTATTGTTTTAGCAGTTTTTTATAAAATTTTGTTATATTGTTTTTTTATGATTTTTTTTCTTATTTATAAATTTATTAAAAAAATGTGCAGTTTTTGTCTTGATTAAATTCAACTGTATGAAAATATTTGTATTTATTTTTATTTTTTTATACATGTGATTTCTCTCTCTCTCCCTTTAACAATAGTACACTGAAAGTATTTATATATTTTTGAGTTGAAAATTTTTGCAATTGTTTATTTGTTTAAAGGCAAAAATGAAAAAATGAAAAAAAATCTATTTGAGAAACGTGATATGGAATTTTAATGAACAATAAATATTTTTTTTTTTTTTTTGGTTCGTTGGTTGGTTGTATATATTTTATATCAATTTTGATGATGGTTGGTTGTACAGCAAAATATGATGATTTTTGATTTGTTCTGCAAATAAGAGTTTTAAAATGTTTAAAGGAATTTTATTGTTGTTGTGGTGCAGTAATATGAAAAATATTTGATTTAATTTTCATTTGATAATTTTTCTTTATAGAAAGAGAATTTAGAAAAATGTGATTAGATTTTGGTTTAAATTTAAATGAAAATCCCAAAAGTGGACTTAATCTAATTGGACATTAACTAAATCCTATATATATGAGATAAATTAATAGTTATCTCCTTAAAATGACAGTGTTTGAGTGTCACAAATCAATATTTATTTAATAATTGTGTCATAAACAAACATTGTATTAAGAACTTTCTAATCATCATCAAGTCTACGCCAACAACAATAGAGGAGAGTGAATAATACCTCTTCATAATTAACATTTTGACAACTTATTTCAAAGCACTAAAAAACACTACACAACAAAAAACACTATCTACCAGGGGGCAGCCTTAAAAGCCTTGAAACACAAGAAAATAATTTTACCTTAAGGTCCCCCCCAACACAGTCACAATACACAACCATTAACAAAACAACACCAAAAAAGAAGCAAATGATAAATTTGAGGGAGTCAAGTCTTTAAAAACAATTAATGACCAAGGGAATAAAAATTACTCATACTCATGATTCCACAAAGACATATTTCTTTAATGTTATTGTATGTTTATTTTTTTCATTTATAATTTTGGTAGCGCGATGAAAGTCAGATAAAAATCACCAAAAAAGAAAAAAATAATGGCCAAAGAATTACCCCAAAACAAATTTATTATTTATTCATAATAGTCGTAATATTTTACAAGTATTGTTGTTGTCTATTAAAATGTTTTAGGGAAACAAAAACTAAACAATCAAATTTAAAATTTTTAAACAAAAATTTAATAAAATAATGGAGAAAGTTTTCTTTTTTATAGGGAATATAATTAAAGTTTGACTTTTGACCGCAAACAATTAAAATTTTATTTTATTTTTTGTCAAAATTTTGTGTGTGTGTGAATTAAAACTGCTAATGCTATTTGAACGATTTGAAACAGGTTTAAATCTCAAGTGATCGCAAGTGATTATTAACGAGAAAACCAACTGTTTGCAAAATTTTTTAAAGAAAATCTACTGATCGCAAAATTGTCTATAGAAAATCTACCGATCGCAAAATTTTCTATAAAAAAATGTACTGATCGAATAATTTTCTATATAAAATTTACTGATCGTCCAATTTTCTATAGAAAATCTATTGATCGTATAGTTTTCTATAGAAAATCTACTGATCATCCAAAATTTTTCAATATAAAATATATAAAATTCACTGATCATAAAATTTTCTATATAAAATCTACTGATCGTGCAAAATTTTTCAATAGAAAATGTATTGATCGTACTATTTTCTATAGACAATCTACTGATCTTACGATTTTTTACAGAAAATCTACTGATCGTCTAATTTTGTATGATCATCCAATTTTCTATAGAAAATCTACTGATCATACAATTTTCTATAGAAAATCTATTGAACGTATAGTTTTCTATATAAAATCTACTGATTGTACGAAAAATCTACTGATCGTCTATAGAAAATCTACAGATCATACAATTTTCTATAGAAGAAAATCTACTGATCAATTTTATATAGAAAATCTATTCATCGTACGATTTTTTACAGAAAATCTACTGATCGTCTAATTTTCTATAGAAAATCTACTGATCATAGAATTTTCTATAGAAAATCTACTGATCGTCTAATTTTCTAAAGAAAATCTATTGATCATCTTATTTTCTATAGAAAATCTATTGATCGTACAATATATTTCTATAAAAACTCTACTAATCTTAAATTTTTCCAGAGAAAACCTACTGATTGTACAATTTTCTATTGAAAATCTACCGATCGTTGAATTTTATATAGAAAATCTACTAATCGTTGTATTTTCTTTAGAAAATCTACTGATCATACAATTTGATATAAAAACTCCACTGATTTTCTATTGAAAATCTACTGATCTTTAAATGTTCGAATGAAAATCTACTGATCGTAAAATTTTCGATAGAAAATCTACTGATCGTACAATAATTTTCAATAAAAAATCGACTGATCGTACAAGTTTCTATAGAAGACCTACTGAACGAAAATTTTTTTATAGAAAATCGACTGATCGGTCAATTTTCTATATAAAATCTACTGATCGTACAATAATTTTCAATAAAAAATCGACTGATCGTAGGAGTTTCTATAAAAGATCTATTGATCGAAAAATTTTCTATAGAAAATCCACTGATCGTACAATTTTTTATAGAAAATCTACTGATCGTACAATTTTCTATAGAAAATCTACTGATCATGCAATTTTCTATAGAAAATCTACTGATCGTGTAGTTCTCTATGGAACATACTGATTAGAAAACTAATTGTTTACATTTTTTTAAAGAAAACTGTTAACTTAGGTAATTTTTTATAGAAAACTGATCGTGGATCACAAATTTCTATAAAGAATTAATCGGTGATACAATTTCCTGTAGAAAACTAGAAAACTTTCTATAAAAATCTAATCATTGACTTTGGAAACTGATCGTTGACAAAATCTGCTATGGAAAACTAGTCGTGGATACAATATATGGACAGTGATGAATGCTTATAGCATTCATCGTGCTTATAGCATTATAGTGATCGTTGTCTCAATATATTATATAGCATCGCAGTTATATTCCTTAGCAGAAACCTGATCGTGATCACAACTTTCAATAGAAAATAGATCATAGACATCAGTTTTAGAAAACTGCTCGATATTATTTTGAATAAAAAACTGAACGTTGACACGATCGTTGATGTATAGAAAACTAATCGTAGACAAACTTTTTTTGAGAAAACTGATCGATGAAACAATTTTCTAAGGAAAACTAATTATTTTTCATTATTTGTTTAGAAAACTGATCGCAAACACAATTATACCATGGAAAGTGATCGTAGATACATATTTCTATAGAGAAGTGATCGCTGCCTCAATATTATATAGAAAACTGTCATACGTTTGTATAGAATATATTGGAAATTTGTTTAAAGAAAACTGATTGCTGTTATATTTTTAAGTAGAAAACTGGTCGTGATCATTACTTTCAATAGAAAATAGATCATAGGCATCATTTTTAGAAAACTGATCGACATTATTTTGAGTAAAACACTGATCGTATATAGTTTTCTGTAGATAAGTGATTTGCTGCCACAATTTTCTTTAAACACTAGCGATCGTTGATGTTTAGAAAACTGAGAAAAATGATCGATGAAACAATTTTCTAAAGAAAACTACTTTTTTTCATTATTTTTTTTTAGAAAACTTATCGCAAACACAATTATAAAATGGAAAAACTGAATGGAAAGTGATCGTTGATACACATTTCTATAGAAAAGTGATCGTTGCCTCAATTTTATATAGAAAACTGACATATGTTTGTAAAGAAAATATTGAAAATTTGTTTAAAGAAAACTGATCGCTGTTATATTTTTAAGTAGAAAATTGATCGTGATCATTACTTTCAATAGAAAACAGATCATTTTAAGAAAACTGATCGACATTATTTTTCATTATTTTCTATAGAAAACTGTTCTCAAACACAATTATACAATGGAAAGTGGTCATTTCTATAGAAAAGTGATCGTGGCCTCAATTTTATATAGAAAACTGTAATACGTTTTTATAGAAAATATTAAAAATTTGTTTAAAGAAAACTGATTGCTGTTATATTTTTTAGTTGAAAACTGATCGTGATCATTACTTTTAATAGAAAACAGATCATAGGCATCATTTTTAGAAAACTGATCGTGGACATTATTTTAAGTAATAAACTGATCGTGATCGTTACAAACTTCTATATAAAACTAATCGTTGATAGAACTTTTAATAGAAAATCGTTTGTAGTTTGTTTTTATAGATAACTGATCATTTTCTAAAATTTTCCATTGATGCTGATCGTCGATAAAATGTTCTATAGAAAACAGGATCGTTGATACAATTCTCCATAGAAAACAGGATCGTTGATACAATTCTCTATAGCAAACAGATTGTTAATAGAATTTTTAATTGAAAACTAATCGTTGTTGCAAATTTCTTTAGATTACTGATCGTAACCAGGAAACCATTCACACTCATTCAATTTAAAGTAAACACAAAGTTTAAAATAAAAACTTTTGATTTCCTTAAAAAAGAAATCAAATAAATATTTATTATTTAAACTTAAATCCACAATAAATACAGATTTCTGTTGGCCTCAAATTTCATTAAAAAACCATCAAATATTTTGATTTCAAATTCATTTCTAAATCCTTTTTTCAGTTTATTTTATGACATAATATGTACTTGGCAGTGAGTTTGTGTGTGTGCGTTTGTGTGTATGAAAGAGAGTGAAATTTGAGATTTTATCATAAAAATAATAAAAATAAAAACAAAATTGTTATTTTCTTGTTTGATGGATTTTGGTGCTTTCACATGTACGAATAATAATAGAACATGTGCTCACACTATTAGAAATACATGTATATTGTACATAGTATACATAAAAATGTGATATTAGATGGGACCCCAAAAAGGAGTTTAAAGGACTTTTTTTAAGAACTTTTAAAATTTTGTTATTTTTTGTTAAGAACCATCGAATTTTCCATTCTATTTTTAAGATTTCGTATAAAGTCACAAATTTTAGATTTTTTTTTTTTCAGGAACCTTATTAATTATATTTTCACTATACATATGACCTACATGTCCAAACAATGAATGGTTTTGTATATGTGTATGTGTTTATCCTTAACATATTGTTTATGGTATTAGAGAGTTGAGTTGTGTCATTATTATACCATTTTAATTCTAACTTTTTTTCTCTTTATGAGTCAGAAAGCCCGCAAGCCACAAACATACATAACAATTGGGATGAAGAAAAATATAGAGTGTAAATGTATTGGAAAGCAACATGTATATAGTTTATCCTTTTATACAATTAGATTTTTTATCCTGCTGGTTGTTATAATCTTTCTATTAATTTTCTTTAAAAACTTTATAATTTTATAAGTAGATTGTTATGTTATGTTATGTCATATGACAAAATATATATCTTCGTCTTGAGATCATTATTTGTTTTGTTTAATGTTATTAATGTGTTTAGTGTGGTTTAATATTTCTATATGTATTTGTTTTTCTAAATACAATTGTGGTAAGTATTTACTTAGTTATCCCTTAAAAACTGTTGCATACTTTGAGGTCATCAATTATTTTATGGGTTTGGGGAAAAGCTAACAAATATTCCAAACAAATCTCTACATGTGGTCTCTTAAATTTAAAGTCTTGTTATTTTACTATCACATTCAACAAGATTATGAAAGAGATTTTTATGTGGAACAACAACAAATACAAGTTTAATGGAAATGTCACTATGGGTTGTATGTTCATTTATTTCTCTAGAGAAAATAATATTTGCAATCAGTTTTCTATATAAAATGATATCAACGATATATTTTCTTTAAACAATTGTCACCATAATAGAAAGTTTTCAGTTCAGAAAGTTATCAGTTTTCTATAGAGAATTGTTTCAATGACACATTTTATTTACACTAATGTCTCAAAGATCAATTTTGTATAGAAAATTCTATCAACGATCAGTTTTCTATAGAAAATTAAATTAACGATCAGTTTGCTATTAAAAATTTGATTAACGATCAGTTTCATAGAGATAATTTTATCAGCGTTCAGATTTCTTTAGAAAATTCTCTCAACGATCAGTTTTCTATAGAAAATTGCAACAAAGATCAGTTTTCTATAGAAAACTTCATCAACGATCGAAGTTTTCTAAAGAAAATTGTATCAACGATCAGTTTTCTATAGAAAATTGCAGCAAAGATCAGTTTTCTATAGCAAATTCTGTCAATGATAAGTATTTTATAGTATCACGATCACTTTTCTATAGAAAATTTAATCAACAATTAAGTTTTTTTACAGAATATTGTATCAATTATCAGTTTTCTATAAAAGTTTGAATCAACGATCAGTTTTCTATACAAAATTGTATCAACGATCAGTTTTATATAGAAAATTCTATCAACGATAAGTATTTTATTGTATCACGATCACTTTTCTATAGAAAATTTAATCAACCATCAGGTTTTTTTTATAGAACATTGTATCAGTTAACAGTTTTCTTCAAAAAGTTGAATCAACGATCAGTTTTCTTTGGAACATTGGAACAACGATCAGTTTGCTATTAAAAATTCGATTAACGATCAGTTTTCTATACAAAATTGTATCAACGATCAGTTTTATATAGAGAATTTTATCAATGATCAGATTTCTATAGAAAACTCTATCAACGAACGGTGTTTCCTAAAGAAAATTGTGTCAACGATCAGTTTTCTATACAAAATTGCAACAAAGATCACTTTTCTATTACAAGTTCTGTTAACAATAAGTATTTTATAGAGAATTGCATCACAATTTAATCAATGAACAGTTTTTTTATAGAACGTTGTATAAATGATCAGTTTTCTATAAAAAGTTGAATCAACGGTAAGTTTTTTATAGAAAATTGGAACAACGATCAGTTTGCTATAGAAAATTCTATTAACGATCACTTTTCTATAGAAAATTGCAACAAAGATCAGTTTTCTATTGTAAATGTCTGTCAACGATAAGTATTTTATAGAGAATTTTATCAACGATCTGTTTTCTGTAGAAAATTGAATCAACGATCAGTTTTGTTTTACAGAACGTTGCATCAACGATCAGTTTTCTTTAGAAAATTGTATCAATTTTAAACAGTTTTCCATTGTAGGTTTTATCAGCGATCACTTTTCTACAGAAACGATCAGTTTTTCCTTAGAAAAACTCTATCAACAAAGAACTGTTTTTTAGAAAGTTGTTTCAATGATCAGTTTTCTATAGAAAATTGTATCAACGATCGGTTTTCTATAGAAAATTCAACAAACGATTAGTTTTCTAAAGAAAATTGTAACAACGATCGGTTTTCTATAGAAAATTGTATCAACAATCAGTTTTCTATAGCAAATTGTATCAACGATCAGTTTTCTATAGAAAATTTTATCAAAAATCCGTTTTTTGTGGGAAGTTGAATGAACGATCAGTTTTTTATAAAAATTGTATCAACGATAAGTATTCTATAGAAAGTTGTATTAACGATAGTTTTTTTTTTTTAAAGAAAATTGTATCAACAATCAGCATTCTGTAGAAATTTATATCAACGATCGGTTTTCTGAGGAAAATTTTATCAATGATCAGTTTACTCTAGGAAACTGTATTAACGATCAGTTTTCTATAGAAAATTTTATCAACGATCAGTTATCTAAAGACCATTTTATCACCGATCAGTTTTCTATAGACAATTTTAACAACGATCAGGATTTTTTGTATTAACGATCAGTTTTTTATAAAAAAATTGTATCAACGATCAGTATTCTATAGAAAATTGTATTAACGATCAGTTTTTTTAAGAAAATTGTATCAATGATAACTGCGTTCTACAGAATATTCCAACAACAATCTGTTGTCTATTAAAATTTCTATTAACGATAAATGTTCTATAGAAAATGCTAACAACGATCAGTTTTATGTAGAAAATTTTATCAACGATCAGTTTTTTTATAAAACGTTGCATCAACGATCAGATTTCTGCAGATCGGCTTTCTACAGAAACTTGTATCAATGATCAACATTATACAAAAATTTCTTATATCATCGATCAGTTTTCTATAGAAAATTGTATCAAAGATCAGTTTTCTATGGGAAATTGCAACATATATCTATTAAAAATTCTACTAACCATCAATTTTCTATAGAAAATTGTGTCAACAATCAGTTCTCTAGATAAATTTGCAACAGCGATCAATTTTCTAGATAAATTTGCAATAACGATCAGTTTTCTTTAGAATGATCTAGCAGTGTTGAATAGAAAAGTTTTAGATATAAAATTGTGTATACGATCAGTTTTCTATAGAAAATTTAATGAGCTATCAGTTTTCAATAGCAAATTCTATCAGCGATCAGTATTACATAGAAAATCTAATTAACGATCAGTTTCGTATAGAAAATTATATTAATGATCAGTTGATGTACGATCAATTTTATAGGGAAAACTGTAACAAATATCAGTTTTTAATGAAAAACTTAATCAATAAACAGTTCACTGATCACAGAAGATCATAGCTACTGCTTTTCAATTGAATACCCTACACTCTATACAAAAACCTTAAATACTTGTCATATTTACAAGCAAAATAGCTCGTAATTGAGCCACATATCAACTATAATTGTTTCCGAGTAATATTGACTAAAAGCGCAAAAAAAATAGACCTAGACAAATATTCTACCTACAGTCATTTATTATAAAAAAGCAAAAAAAATAAAATAAGGAGGGGAACTTCCAAACCAGTAACCACTACACTAATAAACATACATGGAAACATTTCTTCAATGAAGTGTGTGGTAACAACTGCTCTAACTCGTATTTAAACAACTGTTGTCTTGGTATCACAACACAGCTGAACTGAATAGCTAGCAAGATGACAGTCAGTCTGATGATAGTGAGTGAATGTTGAAAGATTTCAGGAAAAATGAAAATAAAAAACCTTCTCAATATAAAAATGCACACACTGCTAAATTGTCATTTGCAATAATTTTCTACATTCTTGTTAGTCTGTCAGGGTTTTTATTCTAGTCTTTTTTTGCAAAACGTTGCTGGGATGATGAATTTTTAGCATTTTTTACTGTTAAATTGTATAAAGAAAAAATAGTATGTTGCTGCTGCTCTTGCAGCAGTTTCTGCAGTTTATTTGTATTTGTTTGAATGAATAATTGTGAATTTAAAATGAATTTTATTGGTTACAAAAAGAAAAATTGATAACAATTTTTCCCATTAATACCCTGAGGAGTTTCCGTCATATTATTGTCAATTATTTGACAATTAAGATTCAAACTGACTTTAAGAAAGCGACAATTAGTTGACAAATAAAAAAATTTTATTGATAAAACTGTCTGAGAATTTGAGTTGAGAGTATATCAATAAAGGAATTACATAATGTTGTTTTTTTTTTTTTTAATAATTTAGTTTTAGTAACGTGAGAAATTTAAATGATATATAAAATCAATGGATATAAAATCAAGTGATCGTCAATTTATCCATAGAAAATATACTGATCAATATAATGATCGTGAAATTTTCTAAAGAAAACGTACGGATCGAGAAATTTTGTATAGAAAATTATACTGATCGTGATATTTTCTATTGAAAATCATACTGATCGTGAAATTTTCTTTAAAAAATTTACGAATGGTGAAATTTTCTATAGAAAATCTTGTAATCATGAAATTTTTTATAAAAAATCTTCTGATCGTGAAATTTTCTATAGAAAATCTTGTGAATATGAAATTTTCTATAGCAAAACTACAGATGCAAAGTTTTCTATAGAAAATCTACTGATCATAAAATTCTTTTATAGAAAATCGTACTGATCGTGAAATTTTCTATGGAAAATCTTTTAATCGTGAAATTGTCTATAGAAAATATATTGATCGTGAAATTATCTATGGAAAATCTATTGATCGTCAAATTTTCTATAGAAAGTCTATTGATTGTGAATTTTTCTATAGAAAATCTATTGATCGTGAAATTTGCTATAGAAAATCTATTGATCGTCAAATTTTCTATAGAAAATCTATTGATCGTCAAATTTTCTATAGAAAATCTTTAAAAAAAAATCTTTTTGCTATAGAAAATCATACTGATCATGAAATAGAAAAAGGACATCAAACTGATTGTGAAATTTCCTATAGTAAATCTACTGATCGTGAAATTTTCTATCAAAAATCATACTGATCGTGAAATTTTCTATAGAAAATTATACTGATCGTGAAATTTTCTATAGAAAATCATAATGATCGTGAAATTTTCTATAGAAAATCATACAGATCGTGAAATTTTCTATAGAAAATCATACTGATCGTGAAATTTTCTATAGAAAATCATACTGATCGTGAAATTTTCTATAGAAAATCATACTGATCGTGAAATTTTCTAAAGAAAATCATACTGATCGTGAAATTTTCTATAGAAAATCATACTGATCGTGAAATTTTCTATAGAAAATCATACTGATCGTGAAATTTTCTATAGAAAATCATACTGATCGTGAAATTTTCTATAGAAAATCATACTGATCGTGAAAATTTTCTATAGAAAATCATACTGATCGTGAAATTTTCTATAGAAAATTATACTGATCGTGAAATTTTCTATAGAAAATCATACTGATCGTGAAATTTTCTATAGAAAATCATACTGATCGTGAAATTTTCTATAGAAAATCATACTGATCGTGAAATTTTCTATAGAAAATCTTTTAATCGTGAAATTGTCTATAGAAAATCTATTGATCGTGAAATTATCTATGGAAAATCTATTGATCGTGAAATTTTCTATAGAAAGTCTATTGATTGTGAATTTTTCTATAGAAAATCTATTGATCGTGAAATTTGCTATAGAAAATCTATTGATCGTCAAATTTTCTATAGAAAATCTTTAAAAAAAATCTTTTTGCTATAGAAAATCATACTGATCATGAAATAGAAAAAGGACATCAAACTGATTGTGAAATTTCCTATAGTAAATCTACTGATCGTGAAATTTTCTATCAAAAATCATACTGATCGTGAAATTTTCTATAGAAAATTATACTGATCGTAAAATTTTCTATAAGAAATCATAATGATCGTGAAATTTTCTATAGAAAATCATACTGATCGTGAAATTTTCTATAGAAAATCATACTGATCGTGAAATTTTCTATAGAAAATCATACTGATCGTGAAATTTTCTAAAGAAAATCATACTGATCGTGAAATTTTCTATAGAAAATCATACTGATCGTGAAATTTTCTATAGAAAATCATACTGATCGTGAAATTTTCTATAAAAAATCATACTGATCGTGAAATTTTCTATAGAAAATCATACTGATCGTGAAATTTTCTATAGAAAATCATACTGATCGTGAAATTTTCTATAGAAAATCATACTGATCGTGAAAATTTCTATAGAAAATCATACTGATCGTGAAATTTTCTTTAGAAAATCTACTGATAGTGAAATTTTCTATAAAAAATCTTGTGATCGTGAAATTTTCTATAGGAGATCTTGTGATCGTGAAATTTTCTATAGAAAATCTTGTGATCGTGAAATTTTCTCTAAAAAATTTTGTGATGGTGAAATTTTCTATAGAAATTCATACCGATCGTGAAATTTACTTTAGAAAATCTTGAGATCGTGAAGTTTTCTATAGAAAATCATACTGAACGTGAAATTTTCTATGGAATTTCTTTGAATCATGAAATTTTCTATGGAAAATAAACTGATCGTGAAATGTTCAAAAAAATCACACTGATCATGAAATTTTCTATAGAAAATCTTGTGATCGTGAAATTTTCTCTAAAAAATTTTGTGATGGTGAAATTTTCTATAGAAATTCATACTGATCGTGAAATTTACTTTAGAAAATCTTGAGATCGTGATGTTTTCTATAGAAAATCTTGTGATCGTGAAATTTTCTAATTGTGAAATTTTGTAATTGTGAAATTTTCTATGGAAAATCTAGTGATTGTGAAATGTTCTATAAAAAATCTTGTGTTCGTGATATGTTCTATAGAATATAATAAGAGGTTTGCAAATAGAGAATTCACCAAAATGTTTTTTTTTTTCGAAAATAGGAAATTTATTAAATATTTGCCACAGGAAAACTGTTATAAAGACTAAGACATATGTATGTAAGTGTCTATTTTGCCCATCACCGTTTTATATCCTTGCTACAAATGCTTTAAAAATTTTATGTTAAATTTTTCTGTTTAAACATTGTAAAGTGAAATTGTGTTGGTTGCATAATACCAATAATCGTACCACTCAGTTCCTTTAGTTCTCCTCCACCTCCTTTAAGGGTATTAGTGGTCGTGTTTCTTGGTATATGGTCATTACTATTTACTGCAATTATGATTACCAAGACTCTTTTTTTCTCTCTTCCATCCTTTAACTCTTTAGGGGTTTTCTGCTTAACATGGCTAATTTAAATGGCTTAAGTGCATTTGCTTTAAGCCTCTTGATACTAATTATGACCATTAGAGAGACAAGAGACATAAATGAATTGCACTTTGGCAAACAGGGACTTGTAGGGGCAAAAAAAAATGGGATTTTGTTTAATAAATGAGGCAAAGAAAAATTAAAAACAAAATTCGTTTTGGCAATTTGCAATTACATTTTTGTGCCTAAAGAAGAGGCTTTCAAATTTCTTAAATAGAAAAAAATTCAAATCAAGTCTTTAAGGGGGTGTATAAGAAGACATTCAAAACTCTACAGAATTTTCTTTCCACTTTATATGATTTTTTATAGATTTTTATAATGACAAACAATGATATGCAAAGATGCTTGATATGGCTCGTAAATATAGAATAAAAGCAAAATAATAAAACCAAATATTATATAAGAAAACAACAAACAACAATCATGTAAAGAAAACAAATCATAATAAATTAACATAAAAATTCTAATGATAGGAAAAACATTTAAATATTTATACATACAAATACCTACCCTGGTTACCACACCACGTATCACTGTCTTGTATCTAGGAAACTTTTAAAGTACTTGTTCAATGCAAATATATACATACATCGATTGTTACATCTGCGTAATTCCATTTTTGAGTTTCAGGGAGTAACAGGGAGATGAATATGAAAATTTTTAATGTTCCACAAGGCAGACAACAGTTGTCAAGAACATGTTTTTTTTTTATGAGGAAATAAAAACAAAAATGAAAGTGGAAACCAAAAAATCTATAAAATCATAAACAATTGTTATGACACTTAAAAATACATTTTTTAAAAAAGAAATTTACAAAAAAATTACAAGAATTTAATAATGTTACACTTCCACATTTTAACTCAATAGAGAGAAAATTTGAAATTCTTTATAGAATCACTACTAGAAGTAAAATATCAACCAATCGTAAAATTTTCTATAGAAAACCAACTGATCGTACTATTTTCATTGAAATTAAAACAACTTACAACAAATAAAAAATCCCTATAAATAGAACCTTAAAGAAATAATACCTTTTAGCTTCATTCAACTGTTCAATTAATACAGTAAACCCAGCATACATCTGTAGATTAATAAATTTAATATCTGCTCATAAATATTTGTCTGTATGTGCATGCTTAGATGTATATGTATTTGTCACCATAATAAAAACGTAAAAGAAAAATTAGGATTCTCATTAATATGACACGCTAAACGAGGGAAAGAATTGTTGGAGGGAAAAGGACGGATAAATGTATAATAACAAGAACTGGAACACAACAACAAGTAAAAAAATATAGACAGATAAGTCCGAATATATGAGACCCTACAACTACGGCAATCGGGCCAGTTGTATTAATTAGATTATAGACTAGAAAAGTCCATAGACTAGTCTGTAGAAAAGACTATATAATAGACTATAGACTAGACTAAAGACTAGACTAAGGACTAGACTAAATACTAGACTAAAGACTAGACTAGACTATAAACTAGACAATAGACTACACCATAGTATAAACTTTAGACCAGACCATAGACTACGCTAAAGACTAGACTAAAGACTGGACTATAGACTAGACTACAGACTAGACTACAGACTAGACTATAGAATAGACTAGACTATAGACCAGACTAGACTATATAATAGACTAGACTATAGACTAGACTATAGAATAGACTAGACTATAGACTAGACCATAGGCTAGACTAGACTATAGACTAGACTATAGGTTAGACTATAGACTAGACTATAGGTTAGACTATAGACTAGACTATAGACTAGACTATAGACTAGACTATAGACTAGACTATAGACTAGACTATAGACTAGACTATAGACTAGGCTATAGACTAGACTATAGACTAGACTAGACTAGACTAGACTATAGACTAGACTAGACTAGACTAGACTATAGACTAGACTATAGACTAGACTATAGACTAGTCTATAGACTAGACTATAGACTAGACTATAGACTAGACTATAGAATAGACTATAGACTAGACTATAGACTAGACTATAGACTAGACTATAGACTAGACTATAGACTAGACTATAGACTACACTATAGACTACACTATAGACTACACTATAGACCACACTATAGACTACACTATAGACTACACTATAGACTACACTATAGACTACACTATAGACTACACTATAGACTACACTATAGACTACACTATAGACTACACTATAGACCACACTATAGACTACACTATAGACTACACTATAGACTACACTATAGACTACACTATAGACTACACTATAGACTACACTATAGACTACACTATAGACTACACTATAGACTACACTATAGACTACACTATAGACTACACTATAGACTACACTATAGACTACACTATAGACTACACTATAGACTACACTATAGACTACACTAGACTACACTATAGACAAGACTATAGACTACACTATAGACTAGACTACGGACTACACTATAAAGTAGGCTTTAGACTAGACCATAAACTAGACTATATAGACCATAGACTAGAGACTAGACTACACTAGACTGTGGTTGTGATAAAAGAACTATTTTCTAGGCGTTACAATTGCTAGAGCTTTCTCAATATATCCTTTCCGCTGTAGTGGCGTAGTGTATAATAAAAAAATATGCAAAAACGTCGACGACAATAACAAACATCTTAATTAAGTTGTAAATTTTATTGACAGAAGCATAAAATATGTATACAGTACTAAAACCACAGTGATATTCGCAGGCACATACAACCAAACACCCACCCCCGCTCCAAATACACGCACACCCTTCTTTCATTCTGTTATACTAACCGGTAGTTTTTAAAATGGCAAAAGCTTCCATGGACTAGTTTTTAGGTAACTACAATTTATACAGCCAAATTAAATCATTTGGTTTCCAAACTTATTACAGTTATAGCGTCGATGAGCCTATTTGTCTTTTTTATATCCTCTAGTAATCTAGAATGTATACAGTTACGAAAAGAAAAGAATACTGCATGATTTTAAATGAATAATTCATCATATTTTCATGTTCTTTCCTTGGAGTACATAAAAAATTAGTCAAACACTTTGACTACCTAGAACTAGCTACCAGACTGTCTCAATGTAATCTATTCAGAGATTATTATTTAAGTATATTGTCATTACAATCACATTAAAAGTAAACAGATATCTTCTGTGATTCGTTAACCTGTACAAGTTTGAACTTATAGTTTGGGTTCAGAACTACTGGAATCTCCCCCAGAGGAGTGGGTGTCCTATCGCAATATTTGCATGAGACACAGGAGTGTGTGCGGTTTTATTATAAAAACACTGTGACTGCATTTAATTGAAGGTTGTTGTTTTTATATATTCACATGTTTGAATATTGTATATAATTCCCCTGCTGATATATTATTGCTCTTGTCTTTATTTCATATACAAATTTAACATGTTGATATCAAACCAAGAGTAGTAAGTGGTCGAATTTATAAGGATTTGAAAAGATATTGGAATATTTCTTAATATATTTTATTATTGACAAAAAAGTAAAAATTATTTAAAAAATTTTCATGATTTTTTCTCTCTTTCAGTTTGTGAAACCCACTTTCAGGGTAAGTTATTAAAAAATCCTAAAAAATATACATTTTTGATAAAACTTTCTTTAATATAAACTGATCGTAATGTGCTGATAATAAAATTTTCTATAGAAAATCAACTGATCGTAGAATTTTCGTTACTAAATCAACTGATCGTAAATAAAAAAACTTGATCGCTACATTTTCTATAGCAAATCAACTGATCGTAAACTTGTCTATAGCAAAATAACTGATTATATAACTTTATTATAGAAAATCAACTGATCATGACATTTTCTGTAGCAAATCATCTGTTCGTAAATTTTTCTAAATATAGAAAATTCACTGATCGTATAATTTATTTATAGAAAATCAACTGATCATGACATTTTCGAAGACAAATCAACTGATCGTATAGTTCTCAATAGAAAATTAACTGATCATATAATTTTCTTATAGAAAATGTACTGATCGTGACATTTTCTATAGAAAATCAATTAATCATAGAATTTATTTATAGAATATAAACTGATCGTGACATTTTTTACACAAAATCAACTGATCGTAAAATTTTGTATAGGAAATCAACTGATTGTCGACTTTTTTAGATAAAATAAACTGATCGTAAAGTTTTCTATAGAAAATCAACTGATCATAGAATTAATTTATTGAAAATAAACTGTTCGTGACATTTTTTTATAGAAAATCAAGTTATTTTTTTTATAAAAAATCAACTGATTGTCGATTTTTTTAGATTAAATAAACTGATCAAAGATTTCCTTTAAATAAAATTAACTGATCGTGAATTTATTGAGGAAACTGATCGTAAAAATCAATAAAATCAACTGATCGTAAAATGGATCATAAAATATTTGATACTTACTCAACTGATCGTAATATTTTCTATACAGCGAATAATTTAGTACAGAAAATCTATTGATTGTAAAAATTTTTTATAGAAAATCTACTGATCGTAAAATTTTCTTTTAAAACCAACTGATCATAAAATATTCTAAAGAAAAGCAAATTATCGTAAATTTTGTTTATAAAAAATCAATGGATCGTTAAAGTTTCTTGTTTTTTCACTGATCCAAAAAAGTGATTAAAACGATCTCGTCCAAAAATCTCTTTAACTTTACATTACGATCATTATGACAGAACATTTGCTCATTGCAAGTAATAGGCTCAGTAAGCTATTTATAAAAATTACTATAATAATAGTATTTTATTATAAACTTATAAATGCAGCCACCTTTGAAACGTAGACAAACAATTATTGCCATAAGAGTGCACAGGTGTTAAACAATTGGTAACACCTACTCACACGAATACATACATACATAGCAACATACACACACTCCCTAACAATCATTAATAATTAAATGTTGCATATAAGACAGTTATGGGCAAATCAATAAAACTCATATTAAATGTTTTATATAAGACAAATTTTCAAAAAGTTTTTAAACAACTCACGCTTACAAAAAAAATCAAAAAAGTACCCATGACTGGTATCATGTTTAACATTAAAACCAGCATATTTTTGGACATATAGCAGAGGTAGTGTTAATAAATATTCCCTGCCATTGAATAAAAAGCGAAGCAAATAGTTAACCAAAAATAATATTATTTACTATAGAGGCAGATTTAAAAATAACTGTAATTAAGTTCAGCTACAAAAAAGACTTATAACTGTAACTATAGTAATGCCAAAAATACTTTAAAAAAAAACTTAAATACAAATTATTAACAACTTGTACAAAATTTATTAAAACAACTAATTACTGTTGATTTTTAACACAAATTTTGTGTGAAAAATACACATACATACGTTGACCAATTAAGTAACTCATACACACATACTACGAGTAAAAAAAAAACAATAAATTTTATTATTTTTTTTAATTTCCGTTCTTAAAAACCAGGGCTACCTGATTAAATTTCTTTGTTTTTAAATATTTGTTTTTATGTTATTTTTTAATAATTTACTGTGGTTACAAACTAGTTCCTTAGTAGTGTGGTCCCGCTAGCAATAAATATCCTTGTAAAATGTTTCTTTTTTTTGGGTAAAGGATTTATTAATTCTTCTTTCTTTCTCAACAGGTTTGTACTTGAATTTAGAAAAATTTTATAACTTCTAAGTCTAGTCTATAGTCCTAGTCTAAGTCTGTTATAGTCTAGTCTATAGTCTAGTCTATAGTCTAGTCTATAGGCTAGTCCCGATAGTCTAGTCTATAGTCTAGTCTATAGGTCTAGTCTATAGTCTAGTCTATAGTCTATCTTAGTCTAGTCTATAGTCTAGTCTATAGTCTAGTCTATAGTCTAGTCTATAGTCTAGTCTATAGTCTAGTCTATAGTCTAGTCTATAGCTAGTCTAATAGGCTAGTCTATAGTCTAGTCTATAGTCTAGTCTATAGTCTAGTCTATAGTCTAGTCTAGTCTAGTCTATAGTCTAGTCTATAGTCTAGTCTATAGTCTAGTCTATAGTCTAGTCTATAGTCTAGTCTATAGTCTAGTCTATAGTCTAGTCTATAGTCTAGTCTATAGTCTAGTCTATAAGTCTAGTCTATAGTCGAGTCTATAGTCTAGTCTATAGTCTAGTCTATAGTCTAGTCTATAGTCTAGTCTATAGTCTAGTCTATAGTCTAGTCTATAGTCTAGTCTTAGTCTAGTCTATAGTCTAGTCTATTAGTCTAGTCTATAGTCTAGTCTATAGTCTATCTATAGTCTAGTCTATAGTCTATCTATAGTCCGTAGTCTAGGATATCTAGTCTAGTCTAGTCCCTAGTCTAGTCTATAGTCTAGTCTATAGTCTACTCTATAGTCTAGTTTATAGTCTAGTCTATAGTCTAGTCTAGTCTAGTCTAGTCTATAGTCTAGTCTACAGTCTAGTCTATAGTCTAGTCTATAGTCTAGTCTACAGTCTAGTCTATAGTCTAGTCTATAGTCTAGTCTATAGTCTAGTCTATAGTCTAGTCTATAGTCTAGTCTATAGTCTAGTCTATAGTCTAGTCTATAGTCTAGTCTATAGTCTAGTCTATAGTCTAGTCTATAGTCTAGTCTATAGTCTAGTCTATAGTCTAGTCTATAGTCTAGTCTATAGTCTAGTCTATAGTCTAGTCTATAGTCTAGTCTATAGTCTAGTCTATAGTCTAGTCTATAGTCTAGTCTATAGTCTAGTCTATAGTCTAGTCTATAGTCTAGTCTATAGTCTAGTCTATAGTCTAGTCTATAGTCTAGTCTATAGTCTAGTCTATAGTCTAGTCTATAGTCTAGTCTATAGTCTAGTCTATAGTCTAGTCTATAGTCTAGTCTATATCTAGTCTATAGTCTAGTCTATAGTCTAGTCTATAGTCTAGTCTATAGTCTAGTCTATAGTCTAGTCTATAGTCTAGTCTATAGTCTAGTCTATAGTCTAGTCTATAGTCTAGTCTATAGTCTAGTCTATAGTCTAGTCTATAGTCTAGTCTATAGTCTAGTCTATAGTCTAGTCTATAGTCTAGTCTATAGTCTAGTCTATAGTCTAGTCTATAGTCTAGTCTATAGTCTAGTCTATAGTCTAGTCTATAGTCTAGTCTATAGTCTAGTCTATAGTCTAGTCTATAGTCTAGTCTATAGTCTAGTCTATAGTCTAGTCTATAGTCTAGTCTATAGTCTAGTCTATAGTCTAGTCTATAGTCTAGTCTATAGTCTAGTCTATAGTCTAGTCTATAGTCTAGTCTATAGTCTAGTCTATAGTCCTAGTCTATAGTCTAGTCTATAGTCTAGTCTATAGTCTAGTCTATAGTCTAGTCTATAGTCTAGTCTATAGTCTAGTCTATAGTCTAGTCTATAGTCTAGTCTATAGTCTAGTCTATAGTCTAATTGTCTACATATGGATTTAAATAAATAAATACAAATTTGGCAAAAATAAAAATAATCCATTGAACCTTGTTACAAACTTCAAATCGCCTCCTACCTAGTACACCTACTCTTACCTGATTTTCTACTTAACTATTTCAGAAAACAACCAAGTTCTATAAACGATTTTTCTATAAATGATTTTTCCATTTTTAAAGTGACAAGACAAGGTCGCTTATTTGTTTAAAAAATATTATTATCTATCCATCCATCTACTCAGTAAATAAAAAAGAAATCAATTTATTGTTTTGTATTTTTGATGTTTTTTATATTTTATTTCTTTTAGCGCAAATAAAATGAACTTGAATTAATTCATGGCGTGCCAGAGAATAAAATTTTAACATAAATACATTTATTTATTATTTATTTTTATTGAATTAAACAATTAAAACGTAATAAGAGTAGAAGTAGGTACTTACAACCTCCAGAATACTTTGCTTTAAAAGGCCTCAAATCCTGTTCTAATACCTTTTTATCAAATATATGCAAATAAAATGCTCTTTATTATTAGTAAAAGTACTGGGAGTAGAATAATCTTAATAATTTTTTTTAGTTATTAAACGTATTGCATACAAATTTTAAATTTATTTATGTATAAATTATTCATTTAGTCCTATAAAGAAGATATGTATAATAGATGTTTATCTACAATTTGAAGAAGTTTTGAGTAATTTTGTACTAATTTGTTTAGTATTTGAGGAAATGTTTGTTTTAATAGAAAGTTTTATCCTACATTAATACAAACAGAAATTGTAGGAATATACAAATGTATGTATATATATTACACACCAGGCATGGAAAATTGAAATTAGTAAGTAAATTGTTCCAACTTATAAAGAATTTAGTACTTTTCGATTTTAATGTACAAAATAATTTTTCGCTCTTGACTAGAGTAAAGATTAGACTATACTACAGACTAGCCCAATAAACCAAACGATATTATAACGATATCAAAACGATATCACTTAGGTGATAAAAAATATCATAAGTGATACTCGTACCTTTCCTTATGATATCGTTTTTCCATAAAATTATGATATCGTTTTCGCTATCATAATTTCCAAAAATAATGATAGTTAAATCGCCTTTTTCAGTTTTTTTTCTGTATGCTCTTTTATTCTTAAAATTTCATTTAAAACGCTATTTAACTTAATATTTCGCTATTATACATATAAAAAAGCCTGAAAAGGTAAGGATTGCATTCATTTGTACATATTTACATACATACATTAATACATATTTTAAAGTAATCATATTTTTCATCACATTATGCATTGTCTTGCAAATACCTGAAACTTTTCAAAATTGCATACATGTCAACTTACCACAAAACTGAAGTATCGAACGAAATTCGCGTATTTATTTGGAATATTTATCAATAATTTAGTTGATTTTATTTTAATATCCTTTTTAGTTTTCTTATGTTACAAAATTTTTATTGAAATTATTTTTATGTTTGAAGTTTTTTTCAAATGTTTGTATTTTCTTAATTTTTTTATTGGAAACAAAATAATATAAAACGATATTATAATAATATCGTTTTAAATAATGAAATATGATATCATAATCGCCCTTTAAAAGCAATAACGTTTCCGCTATCATATCGTTCTTTGGTTTATTGGGAGACTAGAGTCTAAACTAGATTTTTAAGACTAGAATATATACCAGAATAGATAGACTAGACAATAAACAATACTAGACATAATGCTGGACTACAGACCTACTATAACTGACTATAACTAGGCATAAACTAGACTATAAAATGTAGACTAGACTATTACTAGACTATAACTAGACTATAGACTAGACTATAGACTAAACTATAGACTAAACTCTAGACTAGACCTAAGACTAGACATAGACTAGACTATAGACTAACATAACTAGACTAGACTAGACTATAGACTAGACATAGACTAGACTATATACAGACCTATAGACTGATACTATAGACTAGACTATAGACTATCTATAGACTAGAACTATAGACAGACTATATACTGACATAGCTAGACTAGACCTAGACTATAGACTAGACTATAGACTAGACTATAGACTAACTATAGACTAGACTATAGACTAGACTATAGGACTAGACCTATAGACGAGACTATAGACTGACTATGACTAGAACTATGACTAGACTATAGACTAGCTATAGACAGACTATAGACTAGACTATAGACTAGACTATAGACTAGACTATAGACTAGACTATAGACTAGACTATAGACTAGACTATAGACTAGACTATAGACTAGACTATAGACTAGACTATAGACTAGACTATAGACTAGACTATAGACTAGACTATAGACTAGACTATAGACTAGACTATAGACTAGACTATAGACTAGACTATAGACTAGACTATAGACTAGACTATAGACTAGACTATAGACTAGACTATAGACTAGACTATAGACTAGACTATAGACTAGACTATAGACTAGACTATAGACTAGACTATAGACTAGACTATAGACTAGACTATAGACTAGACTATACTAGACTATAGACTAGACTATAGACTAGACTATAGACTAGACTATAGACTAGACTATAGACTAGACTATAGACTAGACTATAGACTAGACTATAGACTAGACTATAGACTAGACTATAGACTAGACTATAGACTAGACTATAGACTAGACTATAGACTAGACTATAGACTAGACTATAGGACTAGACTATAGACTAGACTATAGACTAGACTATAGACTAGACTATAGACTAGACTATAGACTAGACTATAGACTAGACTATAGACTAGACTATAGACTAGACTATAGACTAGACTATAGACTAGACTATAGACTAGACTATAGACTAACTATAGACTAGCTATAGACTAGACTAGTAGAACTAGACTATAGACTAGACTATAGACTAGACTATAGACTAGACTATAGACTAGACTATAGACTAGACTATAGACTAGACTATAGACTAGACTATAGACCTAACTATAGACCTAGACTATAGACTAGACTATAGACTAGACTATAGACTAGGACTATAGACTAGACTATAGACTAGACTATAGACTAGACTATAGACTAGACTATAGACTAGACTATAGACTAGACTATAGACTAGACTATAGACTAGACTATAGACTAGAACTATAGACTAGAACTATAGACTAGACTTATAGCTAGACTAGACTATAGACTAGACTATAGACTAGACTATAGACTAGACTATAGACTAGACTATAGACTAGACTATAGACTAGACTATAGACTAGACTATAGACTAGACTATAGACTAGACTATAGACTAGACTATAGACTAGACTATAGACTAGACTATAGACTAGACTATAGACTAGACTATAGACTAGACTATAGACTAGACTATAGACTAGACTATAGACTAGACTATAGACTAGACTATAGACTAGACTATAGACTAGACTATAGACTAGACTATAGACTAGACTATAGACTAGACTATAGACTAGACTATAGACTAGACTATAGACTAGACTATAGACTAGACTATAGACTAGACTATAGACTAGACTATAGACTAGACTATAGACTAGACTATAGACTAGACTATAGACTAGACTATAGACTAGACTATAGACTAGACTATAGACTAGACTATAGACTAACTATAGACTAGACTATAGACTAGACTATAGACTAGACTATAGACTAGACTATAGACTAGATAGACTAGACTATAGACTAGACTATAGACTAGACTATAGACTAGACTATAGACTAGACTATAGACTAGACTATAGACTAGACTATAGACTAGACTATAGACTAGACTATAGACTAGACTATAGACTAGACTATAGACTAGACTATAGACTAGACTATAGACTAGACTATAGACTAGACTATAGACTAGACTATAGACTAGACTATAGACTAGACTATAGACTAGACTATAGACTAGACTATAGACTAGACTATAGACTAGACTATAGACTAGACTATAGACTAGACTATAGACTAGACTATAGACTAGACTATAGACTAGACTATAGACTAGACTATAGACTAGACTATAGACTAGACTATAGACTAGACTATAGACTAGACTATAGACTAGACTATAGACTAGACTATAGACTAGACTATAGACTAGACTATAGACTAGACTATAGACTAGACTATAGACTAGACTATAGACTAGACTATAGACTAGACTATAGACTAGACTATAGACTAGACTATAGACTAGACTATAGAGACTATAGACTAGACTATAGACTAGACTATAGACTAGACTATAGACTAGACTATAGACTAGACTAGACTAGACTATAGACTAGACTATAGACTAGACTATAGACTAGACTATAGACTAGACTATAGACTAGACTATAGACTAGACTATAGACTAGACTATAGACTAGACTATAGACTAGACTATAGACTAGACTATAGACTAGACTATAGACTAGACTATAGACTAGACTATAGACTAGACTATAGACTAGACTATAGACTAGACTATAGACTAGACTATAGACTAGACTATAGACTAGACTATAGACTAGACTATAGACTAGACTATAGACTAGACTATAGACTAGACTATAGACTAGACTATAGACTAGACTATAGACTAGACTATAGACTAGACTATAGACTAGAATAGACTAGACTATAGACTAGACTATAGACTAGACTATAGACTAGACTATAGACTAGACTATAGACTAGACTATAGACTAGACTATAGACTAGACTATAGACTAGACTATAGACTAGACTATAGACTAGACTATAGACTAGACTATAGACTAGACTATAGACTAGACTATAGACTAGACTATAGACTAGACTATAGACTAGACTATAGACTAATATAGACTAGACTATAGACTAGACTATAGACTAGACTATAGACTAGACTAAACTAGACTATAGACTAGACTATAGACTAGACTATAGACTAGACTATAGACTAGACTATAGACTAGACTATAGACTAGACTATAGACTAGACTATAGACTAGACTATAGACTAGACTATAGACTAGACTATAGACTAGACTATAGACTAGACTATAGACTAGACTATAGACTAGACTATAGACTAGACTATAGACTAGACTATAGACTAGACTATAGACTAGACTATAGACTAGACTATAGACTAGACTATAGACTAGACTATAGACTAGACTATAGACTAGACTATAGACTAGACTATAGACTAGACTATAGACTAGACTATAGACTAGACTATAGACTAGACTATAGACTAGACTATAGACTAGACTATAGACTAGACTATAGACTAGACTATAGACTAGACTATAGACTAGACTATAGACTAGACTATAGACTAGACTATAGACTAGACTATAGACTAGACTATAGACTAGACTATAGACTAGACTATAGACTAGACTATAGACTAGACTATAGACTAGACTAGACTAGACTATAGACTAGACTATAGACTAGACTATAGACTAGACTATAGACTAGACTATAGACTAGACTATAGACTAGACTATAGACTAGACTATAGACTAGACTATAGACTAGACTATAGACTAGACTATAGACTAGACTATAGACTAGACTATAGACTAGACTATAGGACTAGACTATAGACTAGACTATAGACTAGACTATAGACTAGACTATAGACTAGACTATAAACTAGACTATAGACTAGACTATAGACTAGTTCTATAAAATACCTCGTATTTAATCAAAAATGTTATGTTTCTATGTTCAATATTATAGACAATTTAAAAAATATAATTTGATGAATGAAAAGTACCAAAAGACTCTTTCAGTAGATTCTCATTCACTAAGGTCCCTATATTTTAAATTTTATATTTCTATGTTGAATATCGTACAAATATCAAAAAGTATCATCGGAAAAACTAAAAGTACAAAAGTCTCTCTCAATAAATTCTCATTTAATAAGGATGTATTCCGGTTAACCATTATAGAGAAACCAAAAGGTACCATTTGAAGAATGGAAAAGTACCAAAGAGTACCCACTTACAGAATATTATCCAGTCAAGACAATGTATGTTAAAATTTATGTTCCTAGGTTGAATATTTTAGAAAATTCAAAAAGTACTATTTACTCGAATTTGTTCCTATATAGGCCTTAGTACTCGAATTCCAAAATAATATACCAATAGCTTATTTTGTGTGAGTAAATAAACTACTTTTTAAAATTTTATAAAAATTGGTTCAATGAGTTTGTATAAAATTAGATTTCCCGTTTTTTCCCTTTTTGGTACTTTTTTCCCCAGTGAAATAGCAAAAATTTTATTACAATAAATATTACAGAGTTAGTCCGTAATTTAATAAGAATAATTCAATAAACCGAAAAAGTTTTCTTAATGTGCTAAAAAAAAGTGCCATAAATACTGTTTTCTCCCTTTTACACCCAAAAAGGACTGACTATAGACTAGACTATAGACTAGACTATAGACTAGACTATAGACTAGACTATAGACTAGACTATAGACTAGACTATAGACTAGACTATAGACTAGACTATAGACTAGACTATAGACTAGACTATAGACTAGACTATAGACTAGACTATAGACTAGACTATAGACTAGACTATAGACTAGACTATAGACTAGACTATAGACTAGACTATAGACTAGACTATAGACTAGACTATAGACTAGACTATAGACTAGACTATAGACT
Organism: Lucilia sericata; assembly: GCF_015586225.1. Taxonomy (NCBI): domain Eukaryota; kingdom Metazoa; phylum Arthropoda; class Insecta; order Diptera; family Calliphoridae; genus Lucilia; species Lucilia sericata. The sequence goes on along the minus strand of NW_023994513.1, from coordinate 238,240 downwards.
AGACTATAGACTAGACTATAGACTAGACTATAAACTAGACTATAGACTAGACTATAGACTAGTTCTATAAAATACCTCGTATTTAATCAAAAATGTTATGTTTCTATGTTCAATATTATAGACAATTTAAAAAATATAATTTGATGAATGAAAAAGTACCAAAAGACTCTTTCAGTAGATTCTCATTCACTAAGGTCCCTATATTTTAAATTTTATATTTCTATGTTGAATATCGTACAAATATCAAAAAGTATCATCGGAAAAACTAAAAGTACAAAAGTCTCTCTCAATAAATTCTCATTTAATAAGGATGTATTCCGGTTAACCATTATAGAGAAACCAAAAGGTACCATTTGAAGAATGGAAAAGTACCAAAGAGTACCCACTTACAGAATATTATCCAGTCAAGACAATGTATGTTAAAATTTATGTTCCTAGGTTGAATATTTTAGAAAATTCAAAAAGTACTATTTACTCGAATTTGTTCCTATATAGGCCTTAGTACTCGAATTCCAAAATAATATACCAATAGCTTATTTTGTGTGAGTAAATAAACTACTTTTTAAAATTTTATAAAAATTGGTTCAATGAGTTTGTATAAAATTAGATTTCCCGTTTTTTTCCCTTTTTGGTACTTTTTTCCCCAGTGAAATAGCAAAAATTTTATTACAATAAATATTACAGAGTTAGTCCGTAATTTAATAAGAATAATTCAATAAACCGAAAAAGTTTTCTTAATGTGCTAAAAAAAGTGCCATAAATACTGTTTTCTCCCTTTTACACCCAAAAAGGACTGAATTTTAAAAAATTACGAAACAGGTGTCTCATAATTTTGGGAGATGTATCCAAAATATGTATACAAATTTGATTATGTTAATTATTTCAAAAGTTATAAAGAGCCAAAAAAGGTACCAAAATCACCTTTCTTACACATTTTTACCCCTTAAAAGTACGAATTTCAAAAAAGTACCAGACACCCATCTGCTCATTTTAAGAGTAGATACAGGTGCATTTAAAATTTTTCTTGTGTCACTAATATTGTGTAAGATAATTAAGAAAACCTGTCTTACCCGTTTTTTCCCCTTTTTACCCGTAAATGTACAAATTTCCAAAAATCCCTCCTTAGTGGATATACATAACCAAAAACACAGCTACTGTCAAAATTTCATGATTCTAGGTTCAGCCGTTTGGGCTGTGCGATGATGAATCAGTCAGTCAGAAACGCTACTCTTTTATATATATAGATTAATATGTATGTATGTACATATGTGCAGTTTTATCTCAGTTTTAGAAGTTTCACTTACAAAACTCTCTCGAGTTGGGTAAATAAGATTCATCTATGACGTTCATAATATCCCTACTTCTTTTATTTTTCGAGAGGATACCAAAAACTAAATTAAATATAACATAAAAATAACAACAGAGTAAAACCTAAAATAATCTGTTTTAATATTATACAGTTCATTAGAGATTATGTTGGTCTTGTATCGTTTAGAGTTTTACTTAATTTGTGTAAACAGTAAAATGTCCTTAAAAAAGATTCATTAAATGTTAAATAAACTCTTCCACTAGAATTAAAAAACTATTTGGAAACATAATTTAGTTATTTATCGCCTATGAACGTAAAATAGTATCTCAATATTGAAAATAACTTGAATGTCCTTTAAAATGCTTCATTTCCTATTGCTACGCGTATCTATATAATTAATAGGCAAGACGATTTTTTGTGACCCCTTTTACTCTTACAGTATACATCTGATCTTGGCAAAAAATATATCATTTTAAAGGTATTTGTTCACAGATGTGCACAATATATATATTAATGAGATCGGTTCAGAATTTTAGGAGCTATAAACGTTTAAAGTTGTTACTAATACATAGAAACAATAGTCACACGTACGTATTCTTGAAATTAAAAACAAACAAACAAAGCAAGAAACAAAACAAAAAAGTAAACAACACGGCTTTTTGAAAAAAGAGAGGAGAGTGCAGAAACGTTTAACTTCTCTTTTGCTGTTTTCTTTTTGTATTTTGCATGATAATTGTTTTTGTTGTTTTTAATAAGATTTTTGTAAACAAATAAGTATGTAAACAGGCTCAGGCAATGCGAAAATAAGATTTATTGTTTTATATTTTTGTGTAAAGTGCTAAATTGTGAATATGATCTATTTTGTTATAACATCGTTACGATTGTTACCAAATCGAATATTTTTATAAAAAGTAGGACTTCAGTTTTATATTCAGAGTTTTGGACACCTCAAGATATGCCAAAAAATGTACTGATATTGGTGTTTGACCTGGAAATATATTGGTAGGACATCAGTACCGGAATTCAGTAATTTTTTTAATTTTAAGTATTGATATCGTAAAGTAATGACAAATATCGGTTACATTAACGAATTTTGAATTCCCTAACTTTTTAACGACCGTAGAATATTTTAAAGACAAAGATCGAAAAACTATAAGAATGTCAAAAGTTATGTATTGAAATATTTTTAAATTATAAAATTAAAACGTGAACTTTTTATTGGTCGTTACACTGCCGATGCTTTTCGATTATGTTTAACGAAAAAAATCGGTGAAATAAAATACTGAATTGCGATATATAATTATTAGTTTTGATTGATTTGGAAGATTTAAATGATGAATTAACGAATTGATTCAGTGTCAGTAAGTAATAAAAAAAGCCTGTATAAAATATAAGTAAAGTTTAGTTCGTCATGCCGGTACATGATACACCGCAATAAATGGATATGTATATCGCTTATATGCAGGTTTAGCACAGCGAGGATTTGATGATATTCTTCTTTTTGGGTTATTCTAACCAATTAGGAAATAGTAGTGTAAACTGAAAACTGTAAGTTGAATAGGTGATGGTTATATGCTATATAAAAATAGATAAAACTGCTAGATGAAACTGCTAAATATAAATCATGTCTTTTGGGATGAAGAGTGTTTAACCGTACTTAGCAATTTATCGTTTATTAATAAATGTAGGTCTGCTGAAGTCTTTGTCGAGTGTTATAAGGGAGCATATACTTGATGGAAGGACTACTAATGACATCTAAATAAAATTTATTTATAATTAGATAAGACATTATTTATTTTAAATATTTTTATTGTTTTGACAAATTATTTAGAACATTTCCACTCTGTATTTTGAACAGCTAACATATCTTTAATGGTGTGTACAATAGAGTACTCCAGCATTGTGAACGTAGCGTAAATATGTAGTGGATAATAAGTCGATAAAAGAAGTGTTCGTTATTTATTATTTTTTAAATAGTTGAAATACTTTTGTAAAACAGGTTTTATAAATAATTTTGACAATTGAGGTTTTAAACTTCTGATGGGACTTTTACCAAAAACCAATCACATTTTCTAAAAGAAAACATTAATCAAAGCAAATTATACACTTTGATAATATTAATAAAGTTAATTTTTTACCGCAGATTTGAACTACAAACAAAAAGGATTTTATTTTAGCATATTTATGCATTTTTCCAGCATAGGTTCTGGTCGAATTTCGACCGCTGGGCGAACTCTAGTAAGCATTAATAGTTTTGTATGTCCTACTGCTGCCCATTACTGATCTTAAACCTCTATAATAAGTTTTTACTGTTGTTATCTGGAATAAATATCAAATCCACTCACTCCACACTCCACACTGTTGTTTAATTTTTTCTTTTATATAGTATGGATGTTGCTTTAATTAATTGTTGAGTAAACAATGGCAACAGACAGACTGAAATTGAAAGGAACAAAGAAATCATTTGTCTGTCTAACTTACAGCCGGCCCCACTTGGCCATCAATAGAAATTCCTTTCATTATTTTCAACATTGAAAACACAGCAGAGAACAAACAAAGCAAAATCAAAAATCATAATCCAAATTAAAAAAAAAAATCTCGCCCTCTTGATTTTCTGATGGCCATTTCTAGAAATGTGTATTAGGGGTCACTGTAGCAATTTCTAATCGATAGTAGTATGTGGGTTCGATATTGTTTGCTTTTATTTTAATTTGAAAAGATTTCAAGAGCATTTTTGATTTTCCTAATTAAAAAGTATTTTGTTGTTTATTAAGTTGAAAGGAATTAGAATTTATTTACTTAAAGTAATGAGATATTTTTTGATCTCGGAGGTCATGCTGTAAAGGAGATTGGTTGTGAAGAAAATATGTAAAGGAAGTTTAGATTAACGGGAATTTAATATAATAATTTATTACATAAATCTTAAGGTCATTTAACGAGTAAGAGAGGTGGTGGATAAGTACAAAGGTCAGACATACATATAAGTATTTAAATATAAAATTAGTTTCCTTTTTCCCTTACGAGTACGAATTTTATTTATAAGGGTATTAGTAAAAGCGTATTCATTTATTAAACGGTTACTTTAATTATACACTTTTTAAAATTAACGATAATATGGTCTAGTCTATAGTCTAGTCTATAGTCTAGACTATAGTCTAGTCTATAGTCTAGTCTATAGTCTAGTCTATAGTCTAGTCTATAGTCTAGTCTATAGTCTAGTCTATAGTCTAGTCTATAGTCTAGTCTATAGTCTAGTCTATAGTCTAGTCTATAGTCTAGTCTATAGTCTAGTCTATAGTCTAGTCTAGTCTAGTCATAGTCTAGTCTAGTCTAGTCTATAGTCTAGTCTATAGTCTAGTCTATAGTCTAGTCTATAGTCTAGTCTATAGTCTAGTCTTAGTCTAGTTTATAGTCTAGTCTATAGTCTAGTCTATAGTCAGTCTATGTCTAGTCTATTAGTCTAGTCTATAGTCTAGTCTATAGTCTAGTCTATAGTCTAGTCTATAGTCTAGTCTATAGTCTAGTCTATAGTCTAGTCTATAGTCTAGTCTATAGTCTAGTCTATAGTCTAGTCTATAGTCTAGTCTATAGTCTAGTCTATAGTCTAGTCTATAGTCTAGTCTATAGTCTAGTCTATAGTCTAGTCTATAGTCTAGTCTATAGTCTAGTCTATAGTAGTCTATAGTCTAGTCTATAGTCTAGTCTATAGTCTAGTCTATAGTCTAGTCTATAGTCTAGTCTATAGTCTAGTCTATAGTCTAGTCTATAGTCTAGTCTATAGTCTAGTCTATAGTCTAGTCTATAGTCTAGTCTATAGTCTAGTCTATAGTCTAGTCTATAGTCTAGTCTATAGTCTAGTCTATAGTCTAGTCTATAGTCTAGTCTATAGTCTAGTCTATAGTCTAGTCTATAGTCTAGTCTATAGTCTAGTCTATAGTCTAGTCTATAGTCTAGTCTATAGTCTAGTCTATAGTCTAGTCTATAGTCTAGTCTATAGTCTAGTCTATAGTCTAGTCTATAGTCTAGTCTATAGTCTAGTCTATAGTCTAGTCTATAGTCTAGTCTATAGTCTAGTCTATAGTCTAGTCTATAGTCTAGTCTATAGTCTAGTCTATAGTCTAGTCTATAGTCTAGTCTATAGTCTAGCCTATAGTCTAGTCTATAGTCTAGTCTATAGTCTAGTCTATAGTCTAGTCTATAGTCTAGCCTATAGTCTAGTCTATAGTCTAGTCTATAGTCTAGCCTATAGTCTAGTCTATAGTCTAGTCTATAGTCTAGTCTATAGTCTAGTCTATAGTCTAGTCTATAGTCTAGTCTATAGTCTAGTCTATAGTCTAGTCTATAGTCTAGTCTATAGTCTAGTCTATAGTCTAGTCTATAGTCTAGTCTATAGTCTAGTCTATAGTCTAGTCTATAGTCTAGTCTATAGTCTAGCCTATAGTCTAGTCTATAGTCTAGTCTATAGTCTAGTCTATAGTCTAGTCTATAGTCTAGTCTATAGTCTAGTCTATAGTCTAGTCTATAGTCTAGTCTATAGTCTAGTCTATAGTCTAGTCTATAGTCTAGTCTATAGTCTAGTCTATAGTCTAGTCTATAGTCTTAGTCTATAGTCTAGTCTATAGTCTAGTCTATAGTCTAGTCTATAGTCTAGTCTATAGTCTAGTCCTATAGTCTAGTCTATAGTCTAGTCTATAGTCTAGTCATAGTCTAGTCTATAGTCTAGTCTATAGTCTAGTCTATAGTCTAGTCTATAGTCTAGTCTATAGTCTAGTCTATAGTCTAGTCTATAGTCTAGTCTAGTAGTCTAGTCTATAGTCTAGTCTATAGTCTAGTCTATAGTCTAGTCTATAGTCTAGTCTATAGTCTAGTCTATAGTCTAGTCTAGTCTAGTCTATAGTCTAGTCTATAGTCTAGTCTATAGTCTAGTCTATAGTCTAGTCTATAGTCTAGTTCTATAGTCTAGTCTATAGTCTAGTCTATAGTCTAGTCTATAGTTCTAGTCTATAGTCTAGTCTATAGTCTAGTCTATAGTCTAGTCATAGTCTAGTCTATAGTCTAGTCTATAGTCTAGTCTATAGTCTAGTCTATAGTCTAGTCTATAGTCTAGTCTATAGTCTAGTCTATAGTCTAGTCTATAGTCTAGTCTATAGTCTAGTCTATAGTCTAGTCTATAGTCTAGTCTATATAGTCTAGTCTATAGTCTAGTCTATAGTCTAGTCTATAGTCTAGTCTATAGTCTAGTCTATAGTCTAGTCTATAGTCTAGTCTATAGTCTAGTCTATAGTCTAGTCTATAGTCTAGTCTATAGTCTAGTCTATAGTCTAGTCTATAGTCTAGTCTATAGTCTAGTCTATAGTCTAGTCTATAGTCTAGTCTATAGTCTAGTCTATAGTCTAGTCTATAGTCTAGTCTATAGTCTAGTCTATAGTCTAGTCTATAGTCTAGTCTATAGTCTAGTCTATAGTCTAGTCTATAGTCTAGTCTATAGTCTAGTCTATAGTCTAGTCTATAGTCTAGTCTATAGTCTAGTCTATAGTCTAGTCTATAGTCTAGTCTATAGCTAGTCTAGTCTATAGTCTAGTCTATAGTCTAGTCTATAGTCTAGTCTATAGTCTAGTCTATAGTCTAGTCTATAGTCTAGTCTATAGTCTAGTCTATAGTCTAGTCTATAATCTAGTCTATAGTCTAGTCTATAGCCTAGTCTATAGTCTAGTCTATAGTCTAGTCTATAGTCTAGTCTATAGTCTAGTCTATAGTCTAGTCTATAGTCTAGTCTATAGTCTAGTCTATAGCCTAGTCTATAGTCTAGTCTATTGTCTAGTCTATAGTCTAGCCTATAGTCTAGTCTATAGTCTAGTCTATAGTCTAGTCTATAATCTAGTCTATAGTCTAGTCTATAGTCTAGTCTATAGTCTAGTCTATTGTCTAGTCTATAGTCTAGCCTATAGTCTAGTCTATAGTCTAGTCTATAGTCTAGTCTATAATCTAGTCTATAGTCTAGTCTATAGTCTAGTCTATAGTCTAGTCTATAGTCTAGTCTATAGTCTAGCCTATAATCTAGTCTATAGTCTAGTCTATAATCTAGTCTATAGTCTAGTCTACAGTCATATTGACAAACAATATGACCAAGTAAAAATACTTACACTTTCCATCGTTAGTATTTAGTCATATACCAACAAAGAGGAAACAAAAAAGCAGAAATAAATATTGAAAGTAAATATTTATCAAGCGAACGAAAAAAACAACTTAATAACAAATTTGAATCTCTGACAGGATTCTTTACTCAAAGGAAGAAGAGAAAAGAAATTAATAAAGAAAAAAAAAACAAAGGCTATTCATTTCAATGTGTCTATATTTAAAAAACAGCAATACAAAAGACTTATTTTCAAAGCATATTTTGCACTCATATAAATTATTAAATATAGAAATTTAATTTAAATATTTATAGACATAACATACAAAGCATCTAATTATCCGGCAGCTTTGTGAACTTAGTAAATCCTCCTTAAGAAAATAAATTAGCTGAAGAAAAAGGATAATTTATTTTAAAAAATTGGTTTAAGTTTCTCAACAAGTACATTGTTTCCCTGATTTCAGCTAAAATTAGATTTTTCGATTACTAAGTTTTTTTCAAAATTCGATTTTATACTAAAAATTTGATATTTTACTTCAAATAAGATTTTTACTACGAATTTGGGTTTTCGCTAAAAAACCGATTTTTTTACTAAAAGAACGATTTTACACTAAAAATCTAATTTTTCACAGATTCTTCGACAGAAATCAAATTTTTTATAAAAATAAAATTTTTCATAATAATCGAATTTTTTCACTTACAGACCTGAGCTCGAAATATACCAAAACTATTTGGAAAAATTTCAGCTTGATTGAATCAAGTTTAAATTTAATGGAAAATTGAATTTAATTGTAATTGAAGGTAAAGAAAACAAAACGAATCACATAGAGGTAAAGGAGTAAAAGTCCTGTATTGTTTCTCTTTCATTTTACATACATACATATGTATCAGGACTTTAAAAGGATTTATTTTTTAAAAAACAAAAATTGTATAGTATCCTTATGGAAAAATGATTTTATTTTTAACAAAATATATAAGAAACAAAACAAATTTATTGATTTCACTGAACTCTAACAGTTGTTAACACATGACTGAATTTTTAAAACACCCATACATATTCATATACTTCAGCACTAACATACCTACATATTCATATATCCATTTAAATGTACCTGTATATATAGTTTTCGAAAAGGTAAAAAATCCCCACCTTTTTGCAGTTTGCTAGCAAACAAAAAAATCTCTATAAAACAAATTTGTTTACAATATATATTTTTGTTTATTTGAATTTAAATTGAAATTTATTGTATTATTTGATTTGTTAATAATACTTTAGAGAACGAACACACAAATACACAAGGCAACGATTTTTAGATTTTCATAACCTCACTTACTTCCCATACAGTGGCGTTTTCTAAAAATACTCCCAAAAAGTAAATGTGTTATTCATCGTTGTAATTTCTCAGAATCAATTTATTTTCCTATGAAAGTCAATATATTTGAAATCAAATCAATCAGAATTATGTTGAATCGAACAAATAAACCACAACAATATTTAAAATTGGGAGGTGGCAAAGAGAGGCATCATTTGAATTATGTAACAAAAAATTTCAAAATGAAAAAAGTTTAAAATTAGGTCTCGTCTATATTAACTAGACTATAGACTAGACTATAGACCAGACTATAGACTAGACTATAGACTAGACTATAAACTAACCATAAACTAGACTATAGAATAGATTATAGACTATACTATAGACGAGACTATAGACGAGACTATGGACGAGACTATAATCGAGACTATAGACTATAGACTAGACTATAGACACTACTATAGACTAGACTATAGACTAGACTATAAACGAGACTATAGACGAGGACTATGGACTAGACTATAGACTAGGACTATAGACTTGACTATAGACTTGACTATACACTAGACTATAGACTAGACTATAGACTAGACTATAGACTAGACTATAGCTAGACTATAGACTAGACTATAGACTAGACTATAGACTAGACTATAGACTAGACTATAGACTAGACTATAGACTAGACTATAGACTAGACTATAGACTAGACTATAGACTAGACTATAGACTAGACTATAGACTAGACTATAGACTAGACTATAGACTAGACTATAGACTAGACTATAGACTAGACTATAGACTAGACTATAGACTAGACTATAGACTAGACTATAGACTAGACTATAGACTAGACTATAGACTAGACTATAGACTAGACTATAGACTAGACTATAGACTAGACTATAGACTAGACTATAGACTAGACTATAGACTAGACTATAGACTAGACTATAGACTAGACTATAGACTAGACTATAGACTAGACTATAGACTAGACTATAGACTAGACTATAGACTAGACTATAGACTAGACTATAGACTAGACTAGACTAGACTATAGACTAGACTATAGACTAGACTATAGACTAGACTATAGACTAGACTATAGACTAGACTATAGACTAGACTATAGACTAGACTATAGACTAGACTATAGACTAGACTATAGACTAGACTATAGACTAGACTATAGACTAGACTATAGACTAGACTATAGACTAGACTATAGACTAGACTATAGACTAGACTATAGACTAGACTATAGACTAGACTAGACTAGACTATAGACTAGACTATAGACTAGACTATAGACTAGACTATAGACTAGACTATAGACTAGACTATAGACTAGACTATAGACTAGACTATAGACTAGACTATAGACTAGACTATAGACTAGACTATAGACTAGACTATAGACTAGACTATAGACTAGACTATAGACTAGACTATAGACTAGACTATAGACTAGACTATAGACTAGACTATGACTAGACTATAGACTAGACTATAGACTAGACTATAGACTAGACTATAGACTAGACTATAGACTAGACTATAGACTAGACTATAGACTAGACTATAGACTAGACTATAGACTAGACTATAGACTAGACTATAGACTAGACTATAGACTAGACTATAGACTAGACTATAGACTAGACTATAGACTAGACTATAGACTAGACTATAGACTAGACTATAGACTAGACTATAGACTAGACTATAGACTAGACTATAGACTAGACTATAGACTAGACTATAGACTATAGACTAGACTATAGACTAGACTATAGACTAGACTATAGACTAGACTATAGACTAGACTATAGACTAGACTATAGACTAGACTATAGACTAGACTATAGACTAGAGTATAGACTAGAGTATAGACTAGACTATATACTATAATATAGACTAGACTATATACTATAAACTATATCAAACATTGGCTGGATTTAAACAGTAGATGAGACATTCCGAACCTTGTCACATGCTGAAGCGTTATGAACTGAATATATTCTCTTGCTGGTTTTTATTTGTTTAGGAAGAAAAACTATAAATGATTGATTGAACTCACTATAAAACGTGAAGTGTCCTTTGAAAATTATTCATAAAGAATTTAGTTAAACATGTCGAAAACGAATTCCAATTTTCATAGATGGATATCGACGCTACTGTATACTTCTCTAAGTAAATAAAACCTATAATTTCTTTAAGAAAATCATTGTTAAATTACATCAACTGAAATCCCTGCCGTTCTGGGTGACTGTCTCAAATAAGACATATAAAATAATCTTATAAAATTAACAATTGAATTTACTTTACAGTACTTGAAGACTCCAGATTAGTGAACGTTACGCACATTAGTATCCTATGATCCAAACATGGGAATAATAATAATTAAAAGGGACCTACAGACTCCTTACAAAACTCTGGAATATGCAAATCTATGCCCAATGTATGTCTTTAGTTATATGTTCTAACACATGAACTTATTCATGTAAATATTTACAAAGGATCATTGACATTAGACATGGGGTTAAAAACAATGTTAACGTGTGCTGAATATTCAAATACTCTTCATTCAATTTCAATAATTCTTCTTGTTTTTTCATTTACTAGAATCCTCCCTAAAAAGGATCTAATAGCAAAAGCTCTTTTGATTGGTGTATATGTTGTGTAAAAGGTAGTTCTTTAAGAAGAAGAATATTTCTGCATAAATTAACAACAAAATTTGGGTTTGTTAATGTTTCATGGACTCTTCCCCCTCAGTTTTTATCCGGCAAAAGAAAGCTGCCGATTTGTCGTAAAAATCACGACACACAATAAGAATTTTGCCTCTTAAAGTATGTTTAACCATCATATATCATTACTATTTGGATTTCATAAATTGTTTATCGAAAGTAGAAAAAACAATCACAAAAACTAAGTAAAAACATTCCTGTGATTGTTTGCCTGGAATTTGCATTTCAATATAAATCTAAATTTTGAATTTAAATTCCAAGAAAGCAAGAAATTCTTTTATAAAGTGAGAGTAACACAAGTACGTATGTACGTATATTGCTTAACATAAGGGAAAATTGCCTTGATTTCATTTTAACCAGACCAATAATAAGAAAAGGCAATATTTGAAAGTGTGTATGTATAAATGTACCCATTGTATAGTAGTGTTATAGTAAATATGCTAATTTCAACTTGTTTTCCGTTATGGCTGATTTAATTTGATTAAATGATGTTATAGTATTTTTCATTTAACAACCATTAGATTTGACTAGACTACAGTCATGTCTAGCTGTGCAATAATTAAAACCAAAGATAAAATACGAGATTAATGCCACAGACTAGACAGGACTCACCATTATTGACAACTAGGTCAGATATAGTCAATACTAAACTATTGTCCACAATAGACAATAGTTCAGGTATAGTCAAGACCATATTTCAGACTATATACTATTTTCGACACTAGGCTATAGTCCAGACTATAGAGTAGAATATAGTCAAGACTCTAGAATAGACTACAGATCAGATAACTGGCTAGACTTTAGACTGGATAAAGTCCAGATTATAAACTGGATTATAGTCCCTTGTATAGTTTATAATATAGTCCATAATCCAAACTTTAGACCAGACTATAGTCTATACTCAGTAGTAGACTATAGTCCAGACGATAGACTAGACTACAGTCTATAATACAGACTAGGCTATAGGCTAGTATGGACTACAGTTTATAGTCCCGACTATGGTATGGTCTATAGTCTCGACTTTGGTCTAGTCTAGGTTTATATTCTAGTCTATAGTTTGGACTATAGTCTGGTTTATAGTCAGGAAAATAGTTTAATCTACAGTATGGACCATAGTCTAGTCTATAGTCTGAAATATAGTCTCGTCTATAGTCTGGACTATAGTCTATTCTATAGTCTGAGCTATAGTCTATTCTATAGTCTGGACTACAGTCTAGTCTATAGTCTTGAATATAGACTAGTATATAGTCTGTTCTATAGTCTGAGCTATAGTCTATTCTATAGTCTGGACTACAGTCTAGTCTATAGTCTTGAATATAAACTAGTATATAGTCTGGACTATAGTCTAGTCTATAGTCTGGACTATAGACTAGTATATAATCTGGACTATAGTCTAGTCTATGGTCTGGACTATAGTATCTATTCTACTGTATCGCCTATAGTCTATAGTCAGGACTATAGTCTAGTGTATAGTAGAATATAGTCTTGTATATAATCTAGACTATAGTCTAGTCCATAGTATGTACTATAGACTGTGTTATAGTCATTACTGTAATCTAGAATATAGTCTGGATTATAGACTAGTCTGTAGTAGGGTTCTATAAATCGACTTTCGAATAATCGAACAATCGACTATATTGTTCCAAAGAAGTTGATAACTCGACTATCGTCTATGAAAGAAGTCGAAAAGTCGACTTTGTAAATAAAAGTCGAAAAAAGTCTAAACGTCGAAAAAAGTCGAAAAGTCGTAAAAATTCTAAAATTCGATAAGTCGATAATAGCCGGAAAAACTCGAAAAAAGTGGAAAAAAGGCGAAAACTCGAAAATAGTAGAAAAAAGTCAAAAATAGTCGTAAATTTTAAAAAAGTGGAAAAAAGTCAAAAACTCTAAAATAGTCAAAAAGTCGAAAAAAATCGAAAATTCGGGAAAAGTCGAAAAGTCAAAAAAAGTCAAAAGTCGGAAAAAGTCGAAAAGTCGACTATTTATAAAATACTAAAAGTCTAAAAGTCGACTTGAATGAAAAAAGTCGAGAAGTCGAAACATCGACTTTTCATAAAAAGTCGACTTTTAACTAAATGCAAAAAGTCGAAATGTCGACTTTTCATTTGAACTATAGAACCCTAGTCTATAGTCTGCTCCTTAGTCTAGTCGATAGTCTGTGCTTTAGTCTAGTCTATAGTCTGGATTTTAGTGTAGTCCATAGTCTGGACTTTGGTCTAGTCAATTGTCTGGACTATAATATAAACTATAGTCTAGTATATGGTCTAGTATATGGTCCGGAATGTAGTCTATTATATAGTCTTGACTATAGTCTGGAATATAGTCTTGTATATAGTCTGGACTATGGTCAAGTCTATAGTCTGGACTATAGTCTAGTCTATAATCTGGACTATAGTCTAGTCCGTAGTCTGGACTATAACACAGTCTATAGTCTGGACTACAGTCCATCATATAGTCAGAACTATAGTCAGAACTATAGTCTGGAATATAGTCTAGATTATAGTCTAGTCTATAGTCTGCACTTTTGTCTAGTCTATAGTCTGCACTTTTGTCTAGTTTATAGTATGTGCTTTAGTCTAGTCCATAGTCAGGACTTTTGTCTAGTCAATAGTCTGGACTTTAGTCTAGCCTATAGTCTCGGCTTTAGCCTGCAGTCTATAGTCTGGACTATAGTCCAGTCTATAGTAGTCCATAGACTGGACTTTAGTTTAGTCAATAGTCTAGACTATAGTCTAGTCTATAGTCTGGACTATAGTCTAGTCAAGACTATAGTATATTCTATAGTAAGGACTATATTGTACGCTTGCACTATTATACTATAGTCTGGACTTTAGTCTAGTCTGTATTCTTTTAGTATAGTTTATAGTCCTTTAGTCCAGTCTAAAGTCGGGACTATAGTATAGTCTATTGTCTGTACTAAATTCTAATCTATAGTCTGGCCTTCAGTTTGGTCTATTATCTGTACTATAGTATAGAGTATACTCTGGACTATAGTCTTGTCTATAGTCTTGTCTATAGTCTGGACTATAGTCAAGTCTACAGTCTAGTTTGGTCTATGTATGTATAATTTGGACTACAGTCTAGACTATAGCCAGGGCCAGACTAAAGTTTGTACTATAATACAAACAATAGACTGGACTATAGTTATGTTGCAGACTGTAGACTTTTGCAATACTTCAGTAACTATTCTCTCCTCTTGATCCAACATACATAAAAATGTATCTTTAATTTAGTGGTGATAAAAATTTGTATTCAATTTGTTCCTCAATGAAAAAACTTTCCCCTTCACCTCTGAACCTAAAAGAGGAAGTGTTATTGTTTTCTTTTTTTTTTTTAATTTATTATCTAAAAGCCACTAAAAGAGTGTAAATTTTCCTCTTTTTCACACCGACTAGATTTTCGTTTTAACAAAAATGAAAATGATTTCAACTTCATTTTTCTGGTCTAATGAGTACACCCAGATGTTTGAATGCAAACTTGGACACATTAAACTGTTTCTACAGTTTACAAAAAAAAATGACTCAACAAGCTTTTTGTCTCTCCTACTAACAGAAAAATTAATATTACTAGCGAATGGCTAACTGTAACTCGGTTCATATGAGTGATTTGTTAAATAAAAGTTTAAAATAAAATTATAATAATGTAGGAAAAGCAACAAATAAAAACTACAACAATAAAATAAAGATAAAAAGGAGAAAAACATGATATTTAAAATAAAATTAAAACGTGATCATATCACGTGCTTTACAAACGTTGATCGTTCGTTCATTCACTGCAGACGTAAATAGTGCTCTCGTACTTGTACACAGATCTAACCAAACCATTCATTGGTGGATTTTTTGAAATATATATTTTTTTTTAAACTTATTTGTTGTGATGATGATCGTATGGCGTCACGGTGTCAAATTACTGTTGTGGTTGTTGTTTTTGTTATTGTTGATACAACAAGACATCAATGATTTGAGTAGAGTTGAGGAAGTAGTCCAACAAAGTACTTGGGAAGACCAATAACTACAGCAACCATAACACTTTAACGATACAAGAGCATTGAAAAAAAAACAACCACTTAAACTTTTAAACTTAATATCAGAAATGTGACTTCGACATGCAAAATTATATATGTAAGCAATAGAGCCGAAGAGTGCGATAGGAGAAATGTAAAAGTTTTTACAGTTTAAGTGACAGACCAACGAACGAACGAAGCGAATTGTTAGATAAATAGACAGATGCTTTGATAGTTATAAGATCATTTTAATGCGGACTGACAGAACGAAGTTATTTTAAAAAGTTGGGGTTTGTGAAAGGGCTTGTTTTCGGTTTTTGAGAAGAGAATGCAATTGCACGTTTATTGGAGCGATGAAGTGAGTCGGTCTGTTTGCCTGCCCAATTCTAATTCACGATTGCATTAAGAAAGACACAACAACGTTATTGATAATGAAAATGATCAACAACAAGTGATGCACGCGATACGATAGTGATGATTGTTGCATGTCAAATAAATGTCGGAATATTAAGTGAGAAAAAACTGGATGAATGAATAAATGAATCAGGGATTTAAAGGAATTTGTTGTTGTTGTATTCTTAGGAATTGTAAAAGTTTTAGACTATAGACTACAGTATAGGCTAGACTATATACTAGACTAAAGACTAGACTATAGTCTAGACTAGACTAGACCAGACTAAACTAGACTAGATTAAACTAGACTAGACTAGACTAGACTAGACTAGACTAGACTAGACTAGACTATAGACTATAGATTACAGATTATGAACTAAACCATACTAGACTATAGACTAGACTAGATTATAGCCTAAGCCTCAGTATAGTCTATAGTCTAGTCTATAGTCTAGACTAGACTAGGCTAGAGACTAGACTATAGAATAGACTATAGGCTAGAATATAGACTAGTCTATATTATAGGCTATAGACTAGACTATAGACTAGACTATAGACTAGACTACAGACTAGACTATAGACTAGACTAGACTAGACTAGACTATAGACTAGACTATAGACTAGACTATAGACTAGACTATAGACTAGACTATAGACTAGACTATAGACTAGACTATAGACTAGACTATAGACTAGACTATAGACTAGACTATATACTAGACTATAGACTAGACTATAGACTAGACTATAGACCAGACTATAGACCAGACTATATACTAGACTATATACTAGACTATAGACTAGACTATAGACTAGACTATAGACTAGACTAGACTAGACTAGACTAGACTAGACTATAGACTAGACTATAGACTAGACTATAGACTAGACTATAGACTAGACTATAGACTAGACTATAGACTAGACTATAGACTAGACTATAGACTAGACTATAGACTAGACTATAGACTAGACTATAGACTAGACTATAGACTAGACTATAGACTAGACTATAGACTAGACTATAGACTAGACTATAGACTAGACTATAGACTAGACTATAGACTAGACTATAGACTAGACTATAGACTAGACTATAGACTAGACTAGACTATAGACTAGACTATAGACTAGACTATAGACTAGACTATAGACTAGACTATAGACTAGACTATAGACTAGACTATAGACTAGACTATAGACTAGACTATAGACTAGACTATAGACTAGACTATAGACTAGACTATAGACTAGACATAGACTAGACTATAGACTAGACTATAGCTAGACCATAGACTAGACTATAGACTAGACTATAGACTAGACCTATAGACTAGACTATAGACTAGACTATAGACTAGACTATAGACTAGACTATAGACTAGACTATAGACTAGACTATAGACTAGACTATAGACTAGACTATAGACTAGACCTATAGACTAGACCTATAGACTAGACTATAGACTAGACTATAGACTAGACTATAGACTAGACTATAGACTAGATCTAGATAAGACTAGACTATAGACTAGACTATAGACTAGACTATAGACTAGACTATAGACTAGACTATAGACTAGACTATAGACTAGACTATAGACTAGACTATAGACTAGACTATAGACTAGACTAGACTATAGACTAGACTATAGACTAGACTATAGACTAGACTATAGACTAGACTATAGACTAGACTATAGACTAGACTATAGACTAGACTATAGACTAGACTATAGACTAGACTATAGACTAGACTATAGACTAGACTATAGACTAGACTATAGACTAGACTATAGACTAGACTATAGACTAGACTATAGACTAGACTATAGACTAGACTATAGACTAGACTATAGACTAGACTATAGACTAGACTATAGACTAGATTATAGACTAGACTATAGACTAGACTATAGACTAGACTATAGACTAGACTATAGACTAGACTATAGACTAGACTATAGACTAGACTATAGACTAGACTATAGACTAGACTATAGACTAGACTATAGACTAGACTATAGACTAGACTAAGAACTAGACTATAGACTAGACTATAGACTAGACTATAGACTAGACTAGACTCGACTAGACTAGACTATAGACTAGACTATAGACTAGACTATAGCCTAGACTAGACTATGACAGACTATAGACTAGACTATAGACTAGACTATAGACTAGACTATAGGACTAGACTATAGACTAGACTATAGACTAGACTATAGACTAGACTATAGACTAGACTATAGACTAGACTATAGACTAGACTATAGACTAGACTATAGACTAGACTATAGACTAGACTATAGACTAGACTATAGACTAGACTATAGACTAGACTATAGACTAGACTATAGACTAGACTATAGACTAGACTATAGACTAGACTATAGACTAGACTATAGACTAGACTATAGACTAGACTATAGACTAGACTATAGACTAGACTATAGACTAGACTATAGACTATAGACTAGACTATAGACTAGACTATAGACTAGACTATAGACTAGACTATAGACGAGACTATAGACTAGACTACAGACTAGACTATAGACTAGACCATAGACTAGACTATAGACTAGACCATAGACTAGACTATAGACTAGACTATAGACTAGACTATAAACTGGACCATAGACTAGACTATAGACTAGACTATAGACTAGACTATAGACTAGACTATAGACTAGACTATAGACTAGACTATAGACTAGACTATAGACTAGACTATAGACTAGACTATAGACTAGACTATAGGCTATAGACTATAGGCTATAGACTATAGTCTAAAGTATACTCTAGGCTATAGACTATACTATACACTATTCTATAGATTAGACTATAGACTGGACTATAGACCAGAATATAGACTAGGCCAAAAACTAGGCTACGGCCTGGACTATAGACTATACTAAGGCCTAGACTATAAATTATACTATAGACAAGACTATAGACTAGACTAAAGCCTAGACTATATACTAGTCTATAGACGAGACCACAAACTAGTCTATGGTACAGTCTACATATATATAGTCTAATTATAATCTAATATATAGTCTAGTCTATAGGCTAATATGTAGACTATAGTCTAGTGCATAAACTATAGTCTAGTCTGTAGAATATGCTAAGCTAGGCTATAGTCTAACCTGGTCTAGTCTAGCCTGGACTAGTTTACAGTCTAGTCTATAGCCTATTCTAGTCATTATTTTGGTCTAGGTATGTCATGTTCATATTCTGATCTATTATTAGATCTATATATACATATGTATTGTATTCCTTTTGTTGAAATCAATAGTTAAAATAATTTATTTTCCCTTTCTTTCAGATTACTATTTAACAAAATTGTAGCACTTGGGTAAGTAAATTACTTTTACATAAAATAAACACACAGTGAAGTGTAAAGGAATGAAAGAATTTCTTTTAGAACATTGTAAACAAAATTGTGCATATGATATTTTTGCAATTTAAAATTAATCTTTTTTCAGAAAACTATGCAATATTGCTCAATATTGCTGCATTGATTTTATGCTACCAAAACGTAAATAAAATTAGGTTTCTCCATATTTTTGAAAATGATTTGTAAAGATGTGAAATTTGCATTTAGATTCATACTTGTGTACATATGTATGTATGATATACAGGAATTGTTTCTACAGTTTTCCAGTGATTTAACAATGGAAAAATTGTGGCCTCAACCTGCAAGGCCGGCCATTGGCAAGTGTAAATATTTGTTATAGAACAGAAATAGAAATTCTTGTGTATAAAATTTAACTTAAAGGTAGTGAAAGTGCACTATGGCAACGATTTGATTATAAAAGAAGTGTTCAAAATACCTTTTCCTACGATTATAATTGCAGGCCCATTTTGGAAGAGGAGTATCTAAGAAGAGTAAATATGTAGTTCCTAAAATTTGCATGCTTTTTACTAAATATATATTTTCTTAGTCCATTGTGTATTTCCAGCAAACTTGAATAATAAGAATATCCTTTTTGCCAACAAAAATCATTTATGGTTTTATTACTTTTAACTTCCCCATGAAAACAATTTGGAAAAAATGTGCTTGTTAAAAGGGGTATACCATCATTTATGGAATATTTTTAGCAACACAAAAGTTGAATAATAAAACAATTGTTGTTACAATTGCTGTTGTTTGAGGCAAAACTCAATGCTACGTAAAATGACCAATGGGCAGCAAAAAATTAAGGAATTTATTTTCCCAAAGTTAAAAAAAAAATGCACTACTGAAAGATATTAAAATATAGTCGAGACCTTAGGCAACCTATCTTGACTATAGACAAACCTATAGTCTATTGTCCGAATATAGTATGTCCATAGTCCACGGTATACTATAGTATATTGTCTACAATATTGGCCATACCCTGGTCCAAAATATTAATTATAGACTTAAATACTATAGACTGGTCCGGTCTATATCCTGATTCGTAGTATACAATTTGAGCTATAATTTAGTTTATTATTTGGTCTATAAACTGGTCAAACGTCTTAACTATAGCCTATATAGTCTTGCTTATAGTCCGAATATAGTATGGTCTGTAGTCAACAATCTATAGTCTAGTCCGTAGTGTAGTCTAGAAAATAGTCTAGTCTATTGTCTCTATAGCCTAGCCAATAAGTCTTGTCCTAAAATCCAGTATATAATCTAAGTCAAGGCTAGAGTTTTCCCTATATATGTCATATCTATCTATAGCCCATATTTAAGCATTATAGTCTAGTTATGCTAGTCTAGGTCTATATCTAGTCATAGTCTAGTCTATAGTCTAGCTATAGTCTAGTTAGTCATCTATAGTCTAGCTCTATAGTTCTAGTCTATAGTCTTAGTCTATAGTCTAGTCTATAGTCTAGTCTATTTCTATAGTCTTCCAAGTTATCTATAGTCTAGTCTAAGTCTAGTCTATAGTCTAGTCATATAGTCTTAGTCTATAGTTATCTAGTCTAGTCTATTCTAGTCTATCTATAGTCTAGTCTATGTCTTATCTAGTCTAGTCTATAGTCTTCTTTTGTTATTAGTCTATCTATAGTCTAGTCTATAGTCTAGTCTATAGTCTATGTCTATAGTCTAGTCTATAGTCTAGTCTATAGTCTAGTCTATAGTCTAGTCTATAGTCTAGTCTATAGTCTAGTCTATAGTCTAGTCTATAGTCTAGTCTATAGTCTAGTCTATAGTCTGTCTATAGTCAGTCTATAGTCTAGTCTATAGTCTAGTCTATAGTCTAGTCTATAGTCTAGTCTATAGTCTAGTCTATAGTCTAGTCTATAGTCTAGTCTATAGTCTAGTCTATAGTCTAGTCTATAGTCTAGTCTATAGTCTAGTCTATAGTCTAGTCTATAGTCTAGTCTATAGTCTAGTCTATAGTCTAGTCTATAGTCTAGTCTATAGTCTAGTCTATAGGTCTGTCTATAGTCTAGTCTATAGTCTAGTCTATAGTCTAGTCTATAGTCTAGTCTATAGTCTAGTCTATAGTCTAGTCTATAGTCTAGTCTATAGTCTAGTCATAGTCTAGTCTATAGTCTAGTCTATAGTCTAGTCTATAGTCTAGTCTATAGTCTAGTCTATAGTCTAGTCTATAGTCTAGTCTATAGTCTAGTCTATAGTCTAGTCTATAGTCTAGTCTATAGTCTAGTCTATAGTCTAGTCTATAGTCTAGTCTATAGTCTAGTCTATAGTCTAGTCTATAGTCTAGTCTATAGTCTAGTCTATAGTCTAGTCTATAGTCTAGTCTATAGTCTAGTCTATAGTCTAGTCTATAGTCTAGTCTATAGTCTAGTCTATAGTCTAGTCTATAGTCTAGTCTATAGTCTAGTCTATAGTCTAGTCTATAGTCTAGTCTATAGTCTAGTCTATAGTCTAGTCTATAGTCTAGTCTATAGTCTAGTCTATAGTCTAGTCTATAGTCTAGTCTATAGTCTAGTCTATAGTCTAGTCTATAGTCTAGTCTATAGTCTAGTCTATAGTCTAGTCTATAGTCTAGTCTATAGTCTAGTCTATAGTCTAGTCTATAGTCTAGTCTATAGTCTAGTCTATAGTCTAGTCTATAGTCTAGTCTATAGTCTAGTCTATAGTCTAGTCTATAGTCTAGTCTATAGTCTAGTCTATAGTCTAGTCTATAGTCTAGTCTATAGTCTAGTCTATAGTCTAGTCTATAGTCTAGTCTAGTCTATAGTCTAGTCTATAGTCTAGTCTATAGTCTAGTCTATAGTCTAGTCTATAGTCTAGTCTATAGTCTAGTCTATAGTCTAGTCTATAGTCTAGTCTATAGTCTAGTCTATAGTCTAGTCTATAGTCTAGTCTATAGTCTAGTCTATAGTCTAGTCTATAGTCTAGTCTATAGTCTAGTCTATAGTCTAGTCTATAGTCTAGTCTATAGTCTAGTCTATAGTCTAGTCTATAGTCTAGTCTATAGTCTAGTCTATAGTCTAGTCTATAGTCTAGTCTATAGTCTAGTCTATAGTCTAGTCTATAGTCTAGTCTATAGTCTAGTCTATATTCTAGTCTATAGTCTAGTCTATAGTCTAGTCTATATTCTAGTCTATTGTCTAGTCTATAGTCTAGTCTATAGCCTAGTCTATAGTCTAGTCTATAGCCTAGTCTATAGTCTAGTCTATAGTCTAGTCTATAGTCTAGTCTATAGTCTAGTCTATAGTCTAGTAGTCTATAGTCTAGTCTATAGTCTAGTCTATAGTCTAGTCTATAGTCTAGTCTATAGTCTAGTCTATAGTCTAGTCTATAGTCTAGTCTATAGTCTAGTCTATAGTCTAGTCTATATTCTAGTCTATGTCTAGTCTATAGTCTAGTCTATAGTCTAGTCTATAGTCTAGTCTATAGTCTAGTCTATAGTCTAGTCTATAGTCTAGTCTATAGTCTAGTCTATAGTCTAGTCTATAGTCTAGTCTATAGTCTAGTCTATAGTCTAGTCTATAGTCTAGTCTAGTCTAGTCTAGTCTAGTCTATAGTCTAGTCTATAGTCTATATATATATATATAGTCTATATATATAGTCTAGTCTATAGTCTAGTCTGGTCTGTAGTCTAGTCTATAGTCTAGTCTAGTCTATAGTCTGGTCTAAAGACTAGTCTATTGTCTAGTCTATAGTCTAGTCTATAGTCTAGTCTATAGTCTAGTCTGTAGTCTAGTCTGTAGTCTAGTCTATAGTCTAACCTATAGTCTAGCATATAGTCTAGTCTATAGCCTGGCCTAGTCTATTGTCTAGTTTGTAGTCTAGTCTATAATCTACTCTATAGTCTAGTTTATACTCTAGCCTATAGCCTAGTCTATAGTGTAGTTGTTTTGACTTTCAAAAATATTTCTATTTAAACATAAATTTCTTCATAAGTTAAACACCAGCATTGCTGTGCCACAAACGATAACTGGAACAGTAGTACGAGTGGTAGTTTTGAGGTAAGAGTAAAAGCAGCAGCAACAACACAACAATGTGGTCAAAATAAGTGGTCGATCGTTTGTTTGTTTGAAATTTATTTGTTTTCTGTTGTGTTATTTTCATTTCATTATTTTTTTCTTTTTTCAAAACAATTCACAAGGGAGTTGTTTGTCTTCTTTACTTTCATTTGTTTTACATCATCACAGCAAACCATACGCTGTGATGGGCAACTTGAACAAAGAAGATTTTTTTTTCTATTTTTTTTAAGTGTTTTAATGGAGTCGTTATAAAGATTTTCTTGAGTTTTTCTATTGTTTTAAGTTTGTTGTATTTTACATATTTTTCTAGCCCTCCACCTTTAAAGGTAACAGCAACACGCTTGACCGCGCTGTTTGTTGCTAATTTTAATGAGCCACCAAATTGTTTTCGTTTTGTATTTCTCCTCCTCGAAATGGGGGGGGGTGTCTGTTTAAAAGCTTCAATGCTTTTACGAATGAAAAGTGAACTTAGTATATTTGTCAAAATACCCTACTGAAGGTAACAGTCATATGTCTATAGTTTTGACTCATAAACAAACTTCAACTTGTTAATTATTTTGACTACAGAATTATGCTTTTATTGTTTTTACTATTAATTTGACTATTTAGTCTTTAGCGAAATCTATACATATTTCCTGGTAGTAGTGTCTTCAATGGTCAGTTTATATCACCCATTTAATTTGCACCCAGTTTTTCATACCCTCATTCTACTTGTATTTTTAGCTATTTTTTCTAAATTAACTTTATTTCAAGTGTTTTGTTTGTTTTAAACTGTTTGCTGTTTGTTTTCTAATTTTTGTTTTTGCTACTACTATTATAGCTGCTGCTAAGTATTACATTTCAAGTTTTCCAAATTGAAAGTGTAACAAATTAACTTTTTCCTTTTAAGCTTTTGTTGGTCGTTAATTTTTTTTTCTGTTTTCATAACACACAACTAATTTACTTCCGCTTTTATCAAGTTAAAAGTGTCTGTCAGAGTTTTTAAGTTGATTTTCTTTAAAATTAAAGAAAGAAAACTCCAAAAAACTGAAAACTAAAAATAAAACTAAAATAATTGTATCTCGTTGACATCATTTAGCTGACAGTTTTGTTACAAAAAAAAAAAAAAAACGTATTATTTGTCTGTTTATTGTTGAGAACAATTCTCAGCTTATTGTTTTTGTGAGAAAATTTAATTATTTTAGTTATAGTTTTCTATTTAGTTGTTTCTGTACAGCAAAAGAAGAAAAAACACCCAGTTGTGTTTTTAACAAGTTCAAAATAATTTGCTCATAAGCACTAGTCAAGACCACCGACCAACCAACCCAACCAACCCGACCTACCCAACTTCTATTCTTCATTTACCCACAAACATTGTTTTGAGTTCTTGTTTTATAGTTTTCTTTGGATTGTTTTAACAGTTGATGTGTATGACTTCAATCTGACCCAATTGCAATGGTTTCGCAAAAAGAATTTTAAAAACAATTATTATTTCTTTCTTTTATGAAGGTTACAAAACAAAGAAGAAAGTTTTCGATATTAAGGTTGATGTTTAAATAATTAATTTCTTAAATTAATTTCGACTATAGTTTGAGCAATAGATTTCACTACAGTTTTGTATATAGTTTAGACTATAGCCTTGACTATTGACCATATTTCAGTCTATAGTTTTGAATATTGTCCAATCTATTGACATGACCACAGTCCAGTTTATAGATTAGACGATAGTTCTGACCATAGACTTAAAAATAGCGCATTCTACAGTTTTCACTCTAGTCCAATCTATAGTTGTAATATAGCATTGACTTTGGTCTAGATAATAGTCCTGACTATAGCCCATTCGATAGTTTTGACTATAGTCTAGTCTATATTCCTGACATTAGTCTTAACTATAGTCGATTCTATAGTCCTGCATATAGATTATTCCATGGTTTATTTCAGCCTATAGTCAGAACTATAGCACAGTCTATAGTCTTGACAATAGTCCAGTCTACAGTCTTCATTACAGTTCAGTCTATAGACTTGACAATAGTCAAGTCTATAGTCTTGACAATAGTCCAATCTATAGTCTTGACAATAGTGCGGTCTATAGTCTTGACTATTATCTAGTCTAAGGTAATGATTATAGTCTAGTCTATAGTCTTGACAATAGTCCTGCTCATAGTCCAGTCTATAGTAAAGACTATAGCACAGTTTTTAGTTTAGACCATAGTCCAGTTTATAGTCTTGACTATAGTCTAGTCTATAGTCTTGACTATAGTCTAGTCTATAGTCTTGACTATAGTCTAGTCTATAGTCTTGACTATAGTCTAGTCTATAGTCTAGTCTATAGTCTAGTCTATAGTATAGTCTAGTCTAGTCTATAGTCTAGTCTATAGTCTAGTCTATAGTCTAGTCTATAGTCTAGTCTATAGTCTAGTCTATAGTCTAGTCTATAGTCTAGTCTATAGTCTAGTCTATAGTCTAGTCTATAGTCTAGTCTATAGTCTAGTCTATAGTCTAGTCTATAGTCTAGTCTATAGTCTAGTCTATAGTCTAGTCTATAGTCTAGTCTATAGTCTAGTCTATAGTCTAGTCTATAGTCTAGTCTATAGTCTAGTCTATAGTCTAGTCTATAGTCTAGTCTATAGTCTAGTCTATAGTCTAGTCTATAGTCTAGTCTATAGTCTAGTCTATAGTCTAGTCTATAGTCTAGTCTATAGTCTAGTCTATAGTCTAGTCTATAGTCTAGTCTATAGTCTAGTCTATAGTCTAGTCTATAGTCTAGTCTATAGTCTAGTCTATAGTCTAGTCTATAGTCTAGTCTATAGTCTAGTCTATAGTCTAGTCTATAGTCTAGTCTATAGTCTAGTCTATAGTCTAGTCTATAGTCTAGTCTATAATCTAGTCTATAGTCTAGACTATAGTCTAGTCTATAGTCTAGTCTATAGTCTAGTCTATAGTCTAGTCTACAATCTAGTCTATAATCTAGTCTATAGTCTAGTCTATAGTCTAGTCTATAGTCTAGTCTATAGTCTAGTCTATAGTCTAGTCTATAGTCTAGTCTATAGTCTAGTCTATAGTCTAGTCAATAGTCTAGTCTATAGTCTAATCTATAGTCTAGTCTATAGTCTAGTCTATAGTCTAGTCTATAGTCTAGGCTATAGTCTAGGCTATAGTCTAGTCTATAGTCTAGTCTATAGTCTAATCTATAGTCTAGTCTATAGTCTAGTCTATAGTCTAGGCTATAGTCTAGTCTATAGTCTAGTCTATAGTCTAGTCTATAGTCTAGTTTATAGTCTAGTCTATAGTATAGTTTATAGTCTAGTTTATAGTCTGGTCTATAGTCTAGTCTTTACTACATACCTATGTTTCTGACAATAGTTTATAGTCTTGACTATAGCCCAGTCTATAGTTTTGACTATAGCCCAGTCTATAGTCTTGACTATATCCCAGGCTATAATCCTGACTATAGTCCAGTCTATAGTCTCTGCTAGTTTATATTCTTGACATTATACTATTAAATAATATTGACTATAGTCCAATAAGTAGCCTTAACTATAATCAAGTTCATAGTCTTAACTATAATCTAGACTATAGTATTGACTATAGACATAACTAAAGGCTGGACCATACTCCATGCAATTGTTAAATCATGTTAAATCAGCCAAACCTAACTAATTTAGAATTTAATAAATAACTATATACTAATTCTACTTATGTTTCAATATAAAAGGTATGAATAAATACGAACATATTTCTAGCGAAAAAGAGGAAAAATAACACAAAATAAACCGAAAATTTAAATAAACATAATTTGGCTGTAGACGTCTGTACCCATGAGCTTTAAGAGATTTTTCTCGTAGAGAATATTGGTTTGCTTATTTTAGACAAAAACAAATATTTTTTTTTTTATAGGAAAATGATGATGATGGTGATTATGATGATAACAATAATGCTAAAAGAAGTAAGAAAATGAAAACGAACGAAAACTCTTTCAACTTTATTGAACGCAATACTCAATGGGAATTTAATTTTACTATTTTTATTTTAAGCACACTTTGTTTTTGAATTATATGCAACGTAACAGACCGACTTTCTTCCCGATAATATAACAAGGTTTTTCAATACGATTCGATTTCATGCAGTGAAACTTTTTTTTTTGATTCTTCTTATTTGCATTGAAATAATATTGATTTAAAAAACTCACTGTGTATAAAGATGGAACAACAAATATTACTTCATTGTAGTTTTATTTTAATATTTGTTCAATATTCAACTTGAAATATGAGTGAAAAACATGCGCCAAAAACTGTACTGCTTGAAAAACTTAAATGAAGAAACTTTTAGCGTTTATACTTATGTATGTATGTATTAGGGATGCCAATCCCGAAATCCCGATCCCGAAAATCCCGGGATTTTTCGGGATTGGCAAATCCCGAATCCCGGGATTTGGAAAATAAATCCCGGGATTTTTTCGGGATTAGAATATCCCGAAACCCGGGATTTTTCAAAATAAATCCCGGGATTTGTTTCAAAAACTGTTTTTATTTTCTTTTTTTGAGCCATAATTTTCATTAACTTGAAAATTACGATCTTATTTTATTTTCGACTCATGCAAAACTAAATTCCGCAGAGCTAATTTTATACATATTTAATCCTTTTATTTTTTAAAGTGGTATGATTCCATACACATAGCACATATAAATTTATTTATTCACTTCGTTTTTATACCCTACACCACTTTAGTTGGGAGGGTATATTGGGTTTGTGCTGATTTTTGTTATGCACAATAATATTGGTCCTATACCCACCTTAAAGTACACCAATCGGCTCAGAATCATTTTCTGAGTCGATTAAGCTATGTCCGTCCGTCTGTCCGTCCGTCCGTGTAAACCTTGTAATCAAACTACAGCAATTTTGAAGATAATTCTATAAAATTTTGCATGATCTTCTATTGTACTAGAGACGGATCCTATTGAAAATGGGTAACATCGGTCCAATACTTGACCTAGCCCCCATACAACTGAACCCTCCGAATAGGGCTTTTAAGTTCATAATTATGTTTAATATACTCGTATCTCGACAAAAAGCTGCAAAGCCAAGTTCTATACTAGCGTTCATGACCCTGATGTATTTTTTGATGATACGGCCTCATTTGACCCTAGCTCCTATACAAAGCCCCCTTCGAAATATGACTTAAATGTACACAATTTTATTCAACAAAAAATAGCTAAAGTATATCTGAGGCAAGGTACAATTCAACTTAGATGCTTTATTATGAACAATAAATCACATTTTATTTTATAACTGGTGTAGGGTATTATATGGTAGGCTTCGCCCAACTATAACTTCTTACTTATTAACACATCGAAATGTTGGTCGTAGACCGACCAAAAAAGTATACACATTCTGTATCTGTAAGCTAAAAACACGAGTTAGAAGACTCATTCCATTTGTGATGCAAATTTGGACCAAAATTGACACAAGAAAACCTAATTGGACCTCCTCTGAAAATCACATTGATGCTGATATTAATATCAATACATTACAATATTTTGATGGTGGGTATTTAATTTCGGCACAGTCGAATACAAACTTTATTTTTCAATACTAGAGGATTTTACATTTCTAACTTTCTACAAATCTGAGTGATACCGGTAAAGGTAAATTACCTTGTTCTGAATGCACATAAAATTTTAAATTAATACTACGAATATAATAACATGTTCCAAAACTAACATGTATTTTGTGTAAAGTTCCAAATATTTTTCAAAGAATAGGTTCTAAATTGATGTACGGATAATTGAATTGGTATCTGTTATAATTATTAGTTCACATGGAACAGTATGAGGTTTTAAAAAGTGCTTATGTCTAATTTCGGAACTTGATATTTATTTAGGAAGGAAGTATGTATTTAAAAAGTTTCAGAAATTATGCAATTCTGAAAGTTTTTATTTAAAAATTGGAATTAATTGGATTGTTTTAATTTAAATATATCTTCTGTCTGCTAAATTTCCACAAAATTAAACAATTTTCTTTACAAATATGATGATTTAAAGATTTTCATATATAAAATAAATAAATTCATGTAATCCCGAAATCCCGTAAAATCCCGAAAAATCCCGGGATCCCGAAATATCCCGGGATCCCGGGATTGCAATTTTCAAAATCCCGAATCCCGGGATTTGTAAAAGCCAGTCCCGTTTGGCATCCCTAGTATGTATGTAGTGTGTATTTTTACAGCCTGAGGTAGATTTTGATTTTTTTGCTCTTTTTCTGCTGGGATAAACGCTGTCCCGAAACCAACGCAATATCTAACTATTGCGTTTATTTTATACTCCCATAACCATATACATATATAGCTCATCTATCTATCTTTTAGTTATTGTTGGACAAATATGTATTTTCTGTGAGATGAAAACAGATTGTGTGTGTGTGTTTTTTACTTTAGCTTGCAACTATCAAGATCAATAAATAGTAGAGACTTTTGTTTGTTAATATTTTATATAGTTTTTCAGTTTTTTTATACATTTTCTCTCCCAATAGGATTAACTTGTGCTAAAGTTAAAGAAAAAAATCACCGAACGTCTGCTGCCAATATCACACACAAGAAAACGTAAAATTGTACGTAAATGGTTATTTTAACGATAACAACGATTTCGTTGAAAAACGTATAAAAATAAATCACTTCAAAGTGGTGGCGCCAATAATGTTCATTGATACCCATTTTTAAATCACGCTGCCCAATAGCAGAAGCTATATACATATACAAGGCAAAAGGAAAAACCATAACAAAGTTAATTCCCGAAGGACCATAATCCATCCAATTCAAAAACCTTTTGATATGTTTATGTCAGTAGGAAATTCTATGTAAATGAAAAACAAATTAAATTTTTCAAAGAAAGCGAAATAATATTGAATTTATGCATTTTACCTTTAAGAAGATCAAATAAAGACATGATTTTGCATGTTTAATTTCCTTTTAGTAGAAAAAAGTATGAAATTAAGAATTTGAGAAAAGTCCTTTCTAGAAGAGACTATATACTAAACCATGGACTATAGTCAAGATTATGTACCACAGTATAATAACGAATATAGACATAACTATAACTAAAACTATAAAGTCAAGAGTGTAGACTAGACTAAACTTTAGTCAAGATAATAGACTGGAATGTAGACTGAACCCTATTTTGTACTATAACCTGAAACCTAGTCGCGACCATAGATTGAACAAAAGTCAAGATAATAGACTATACTATAGATTATACTATAGTCGAGACTTTATACTGTACTTTAGCAAAGACTGTAGACAGGACTATAGTCTGAACTATTATTCAAGACTCTAGACTGAACTATAGTCAAGACTATATACTGAACTATAGTCGAAACTATAGACTGAACTTTAATTAAGAGTATAGACTGAACAATAGTGAATACTATAGACTGAACTATAGTCAATAATATAGAATGAACTACAGTCAAGACTATAAACTGAACTACAGTCTAGACTTAGCCTGAACTATAGTGAAGACTATAGACTGAACTATAGTCCAGACTATAGACTGAACTATAATCCAGACTATAAACTGAACTATAATCAAAACTATAGACTGAACTATGGACTGAAGTAAAATCAAACCTATAGACTGAAATATAGTCATTACTATAGACATGACTATAGACTGAACTACGACCAAGACTATAGACTGAACTATAGCCAAGACTATAATCTGAACTATAGTGAATACTATAGACTAAACTATAGTCAATACTATAGACTAAACCATAGTCAATACTATAGACTAAACTATAGTCAATACTATAGACAGAACTATAGTCAATAATATAGACTCAATTATAGTCAAGACTATAAAGTAACCTATAGTCAAGACTATATACTGAACTATCTAGACTATATACTGAACTATAGTCAATACTATAGACTAAACTATAGCCAATACTATAGACTAAAATATAGTCAATACTATTGACAGAACTATAGTCAATAATATAGGTTCAATTATAGTCTAAACTGTAAACTAACCTATAGTCAAGACTATATATTAAACAATAGTCTAGACTATAGACTGAACTATAGTCGAAACTATAGACTGAACTATAATCAAGAGCATAGACTGAACAATAGTCAATACTATAGACTGAACTATAGTCAATAATATAGACTGAACTATAGTCAAGACTATAAACTGTACTATAGTCAAGACTTACACTAAACTATAGTCAACAAACTGAACTATGGACTGAAATATAATCAAGCCTATAGACTGAAATATAGTCCATACTATAGACGCAACTATAGTCAAGACTATAGACTATAGTCAACACTATAGACTGAATTGCAACCAAGACTATAAACTGAACTAAAATCAAAACTATAGACTGAACTATAGTCAAGACTATAAACTGAACTATAGTCAAGACTTAGACTAAACTATAGTCAAGACTATAGACTGAACTATAGTCCATACTATAGACTGAATTATAGTCAATACTATAGACTAAACTATAGCCAATACTATAGAATAAACTATAGTCAATACTATTGACAGAACTAAAATCAATAATATAGCCTCAATTATAGTCTAAACTATAAACTAACCTATAGTCAAGACTATATATTGAACAATAGTCTAGACTATAGACTGAATTATAGTCAAGACTATAGACTGAAGTATAGTCAAGACTATAGACTGAACTATAGTCGAAACTATAGACTGAACTATAATCAAGAGTATAGACAGAACAATAGTCAATACTATAGACTGAACTATAGTCAATAATGTAGACTGAACTACAGTAATGACTATAAACTGAACTATAGTCAAGACTCACACTAAACTATAGTCAATAAACTGAACTATGGACTGAAGTATAATCAAGCCTATAGACTGAAATATAGTCCATACTATAGACGCAACTATAGTTAAGGCTATAGTCAACTTTATAGACTGAACTACAACCAAGACTATAAACTGAACTAAAATCAAGACAATAGACTGAACTATAGTCAAAACTATAAACTGAACTATAGTCAAGACTTAGACTAAACTATAGTCAAGACTATAGACAGAACTATAGTCCAGACTATAGACTGAACTGTAATCAAGACTATAAACTGAACTATGCACTGAAGTACTATTGTCAAGACTATAGACTCAACTATAGTCAAGACTATAGACTGAACTATAGTGAATACTATAGACTAAACTATAGTCAATACTATAGACTGAACTATAGTCAAAACTATATACTGAACTCTAGCTAGACTAAGCTATAGTCAAGACTATTGACTGAGCTATAGACTGAACCATAGATAAGACAATATACTGGACTATAGCCTATGCAATAGTCAACACTATAAACAACACTAAGTCAGGACTATAGACTAAGCTTTACTTAAGACTTAACTATAGTTAATGCAACAGAATATACTATGAACTATGCTGTAGACTATACTGTAGCCTAAGCAATACACTGCACTATAGACTATAGTATCAACTAAACTATAGTCAACACTATAAACTATGATATAGTCAGGACTATAGATTAAGCTATAAGCTATACTCAAGACTTTAGCATGAGCTATAGATAGAACTATAGACTGAACTATAATCAAGACTATATACTGGACGATTATAATCAAACTAAAGGCAGGAGTCTCTGAAACATTATCTAGTTAGTAACGACTATAGCTTAACTTATAGCATTTATGATAAAAGCTAATTTTTTATTATTTTGTCCTTAAAATTATCCAGCAGCATGGACTAATGTTTCAGTGAAAATATTATACATTCCCTAAATGGCATACAAAACCCAGTATTGGATTTGTGAGTGAGTGGGTTTCATATTACCCAATAAATACAATTGCTAGTGTAGTAAGTAAATGTTGCAGTAACTGAATAAATCCTTACGATTTTTGTATCACTTTTGTTGGTTTGCCCTTTGATATGCAAAACTATCCAATTAGTGTGATATTCATACTCACATGATACAATAGTAAAAACCATGAAAAAAATAGTAGTAAGATAAAACTATGGATAAAGAATAATACAAGTTGATATTGAAAGATGCAATATTTATTGTATAACTGACAAGTAACAACTTGTTGGTAATTTTATCCTTCATTCTCTTTTTTCGAAATCTACAGCTGCTAACCATACAGTATAGTACATTCCGGTTGCAGCTATTTTTGTATTAGTTCTTTTTTTTATTACAAGTCTATCAATTGTAACCATAAATAATTGATAGTAAAATGATGATAAAAAAAATATGAGTATGAGAATTTACCACACCAATCAACAACATACCAATAGATAGACAGTTACGATATCTAAGAGTTCAAGTACTTGATGATAATCTTTTAATATACATATTTATTAGAAATACAATAATATATTTATTGCAGCAAATGGTGGTTTGCATAAAAACGTCATATGTAATGTTTTCATAAAAGATTAGCTTTCACAATTTACCACAAAAAATAACAAATAGAAAGATTACAGATTAATTAGAGAAAGAATAATAGAAAAGCTTTTAGCTAATCTAGCTAAGGTCAATCCTTATATATTTTCATAAGCCTAAAAGTATGCTACTTTTTGAGCTAAAACTGAACTCTTGGAATATTCTCGATGCTGTGCCTTAAAAAAACCAATAAGCTAGGGATTCGAAGATTTATTCATTTTGGCATCTATGACTTTTTTACTTCTCTGTATATCGCCATTCCTTTCGAGTGATACTGTTTCATAAAAGGAACTTTTTATCTGCCTACTTAAGACTTTTAAAAGAAATTTTAATTTGTTTATCGCGCAAACAAACAACGATAAAACTTTATTATTTATTTGTTGTTTATCTGTTGATGTTAAAAAAATTTTGTTAAAGTTTATTTTCAATACTTAACTCAGTATATGTATGTACGTATGTATATATGAAATGGCAACAACTTGCAAATATTCATACAACAATAAAAACATAAATGAGGTGAAGTGTACGTGCTTAAGTTGCCACAGTAATTTTCATGGTTGCAATGCGGTTAAACCCAGTAGAAATGGCTGAAGATGGAAGAAATTATAAGGGACATTACAGCAAAAAAAGTTCAGTCCAAGTTCTAGTTCAGTTCTAGTTCAGTTCTAGTTCAGTTCTGTTCAGTTCTAGTTCAGTTTAGTTTCAGTTCTAGTTTCAGTTGTCTAGTTCAGTTCAGTTCTAGTTCAGTTCAGTTCTAGTTCAGTTCAGTTCTAGTTCAGTTCAGTTCTAGTTCAGTTCTAGTTCGTTCTAGTTCAGTTCTAGTTCAGTTCTAGTTCAGTCTAGTTCAGTTTCTAGTTCAGTTCTAGGTCAGTTCTAGTCGTCTTTTCTAGTTCAGTTCTAGTTCAGTTCTAGTCAGTTCTAGTTCAGTTCTAGTTAAGTTCTAGTTCAGTTCTAGTTCAGTTCTAGTTCAGTTCTAGTTCAGTTCTAGTTCAGTTCTAGTTCAGTTCTAGTTCAGTTCTAGTTCAGTTCTAGTTCAGTTCTAGTTCAGTTCTAGTTCAGTTCTAGTTCAGTTCTAGTTCAGTTCTAGTTCAGTTCTAGTTCAGTTCTAGTTCAGTTCTAGTTCAGTTCTAGTTCAGTTCTAGTTCAGTTCTAGTTCAGTTCTAGTTCAGTTCTAGTTCAGTTCTAGTTCAGTTCTAGTTCAGTTCTAGTTCAGTTCTAGTTCAGTTCTAGTTCAGTTCTAGTTCAGTTCTAGTTCAGTTCTAGTTCAGTTCTAGTTCAGTTCTAGTTCAGTTCTAGTTCAGTTCTAGTTCAGTTTTAGTTCAGTTCTAGTTCAGTTCTAGTTCAGTTCTAGTTCAGTTCTATTTCAGTTCTAGTTCAGTTCTAGTTCAGTTCTAGTTCAGTTCTAGTTCAGTTCTAGTTCAGTTCTAGTTCAGTTCTAGTTCAGTTCTAGTTCAGTTCTAGTTCAGTTCTAGTTCAGTTCTAGTTCAGTTCTAGTTCAGTTCTAGTTCAGTTCTAGTTCAGTTCTAGTTCAGTTCTAGTTCAGTTCTAGTTCAGTTCTAGTTCAGTTCTAGTTCAGTTCTAGTTCAGTTCTAGTTCAGTTCTAGTTCAGTTCTAGTTCAGTTCTAGTTCAGTTCTAGTTCAGTTCTAGTTCAGTTCTAGTTCAGTTCTAGTTCAGTTCTAGTTCAGTTCTAGTTCAGTTCTAGTTCAGTTCTAGTTCAGTTCTAGTTCAGTTCTAGTTCAGTTCTAGTTCAGTTCTAGTTCAGTTCTAGTTCAGTTCTAGTTCAGTTCTAGTTCAGTTCTAGTTCAGTTCTAGTTCAGTTCTAGTTCAGTTCTAGTTCAGTTCTAGTTCAGTTCTAGTTCAGTTCTAGTTCAGTTCTAGTTCAGTTCTAGTTCAGTTCTAGTTCAGTTCTAGTTCAGTTCTAGTTCAGTTCTAGTTCAGTTCTAGTTCAGTTCAGTTCTAGTTCAGTTCTAGTTCAGTTCTAGTTCAGTTCTAGTTCAGTTCTAGTTCAGTTCTAGTTCAGTTCTAGTTCAGTTCTAGTTCAGTTCTAGTTCAGTTCTAGTTCAGTTCTAGTTCAGTTCTAGTTCAGTTCTAGTTCAGTTCTAGTTCAGTTCTAGTTCAGTTCTAGTTCAGTTCTAGTTCAGTTCTAGTTCAGTTCTAGTTTCAGTTCTAGTTCAGTTCTAGTTCAGTTCTAGTCAGTTCTAGTTCAGTTCTAGTTCAGTTCTAGTTCAGTTCTAGTTCAGTTCTAGTTCAGTTCTAGTTCAGTTCTAGTTCAGTTCTAGTTCAGTTCTAGTTCAGTTCTAGTTCAGTTCTAATTCAGTTCTAGTTCAGTTCTAGTTCAGTTCTAGTTCAGTTCTATATCAGTTCTAGTTCAGTTCTAGTTCAGTTTTAGTTCAGTTCTACTTAGTTCTAATTCAGTTCTAGTTCAGTTCTAGTTAAGTTCTAGTTCAGTTCTAGTTCAGTTCTAGTTCAGTTCTAGTTCAGTTCTAGTTCAGTCTAGTTCTAGTTCTAGTCAGTTCTAGTTCAGTTCTAGTGTCAGTTCTAGTTCAGTTCTAGTTCATTTCTAGTTCAGTTCTAGTTCAGTTCTAGTCAGTTCTAGTTCAGTTCTAGTTCAGTTCTAGTTCAGTTCTAGTTCAATTCTAGTTAAGTTCTAATTCAATTCTATCCTAGTTCTAATTCAGTTCTGTTTAAACCCTTTGGTGTTAATTAACTCCTTTTACTGCACATTCCCATTGGGTAGTTGTGCAATAAATATTTCAGTTCATAAAAAACATCTCAGTTTTTATGCAATTTGCATATTAAAAATTTCAACTCTGAATAAAGCCGCTTATCAAATAACTTAAATTATTATTTTATTGTTCAGAAACTTATTATTGATTCTTCTTTTGTAAGTTATTTTTTATTTTTTACGAAAACAAATAATACTTTCAATAAGGTTAAATTAAGCAAAAAAAAATTGTTAAATGTTTTAAGAATTTCAAAAAGTAATAGTTGTAATAAGTAAGGAATAATAACATTTAACGTACACTTTAAAATTTTATTCAATACAGGAATTTTGAGAAGAATGATGACGGTTTTTTTATTAGACTGTTGATCTATGAGGCAAAAGGGTCTATATTTCGGATATGTGTTTTGTAAAAGAAGTATGGGAGCTGAATGTGTTTGTTTTTTTCAAAAAACCTAGCGAAATCGCCAAATTTTCAAATTTCAATTTTTACGAAATATTTCATGTGCAAAATCTTGAAGAACAATTAGTAATTTTTTGATAATCATCAATTTTTCTCTGTATATTCAATAAATTACTTGTGTGGGATTTCGTTGTCAGTCGTACGTCACTTTTACGTATGAAGTTTTTAAATTAAAGTTTAATGACCAACAAAATATTGATGCAAACAACCAACCAACCAATGAACCCAACAAACACACCTTGTTCTCCCTTATCCACTATAATTTCAATTGGTGTCTGTACATAAAAATATGTGGGCATATTGATTTCGTTATATAACATATCGAAATATGTTTTTATGTACATCTACTAAAATATTCGAACCATTTGTAGGACCGAAATTTTAAGAGTCTACTATATAGTTGGGTTTATAATCGATATCGGGAATGTGTAGACTAAAACCTGCTTTATAATATAAACTATAGTCTTTCTTATAGTCGACACAATAGTCTGCTAAACAGTCAAGACTATAATATGATCTAGTCTTCTCTATATAGTAAAATCTGCTCAGTACTTTAGATTATTTTCTGCTATATGTTCAAGACAAAAACTTGATCAATAGCTCTAAAATTAAGACTATAGCCTGTTCTATAGTCAACACAATAACCAGCTTTATGGTGGAGAAACCAGTCTGCTTCATAGTCGAGAATATAGCCTGATCTATAGTCGAGAATTACACAATTTCTATATATTATAGATCATAATCTGCTTTAAAACCTGCTCTATAGTCTCGTCGATAGTCTGCTATATAGTCGATACAATAATCTGATCTATAGTCGAAACTAGCTCTATAATCGTTAATGTCTATTGTCGATACTAATACCTATACTATAATCTCATCCATGGTAGGGACTATAGACTGATCCATAGTCGAGACTATAGTCTGATCCATAATTGAGAGTATACTCTGTTTCTTGGACAAGACTATAGTCTGATGTATAGTCGAGTCTAAAACCTGCTCTATAATCAAGAGTATTCACAATTCGCCTTATCAGATTCCTAAAGTCTTACCTACATTTTTCTTTATTTCCTTCATTCCATTCATGTTTTGCAGAATTGCATTTAACAAATGTATGTATGTATATAAATTGTAAATGAAGGTGTGTCATTTATACAAGTGTAAGTGTAACACACACTCATAAACTTTACCTTTAGAAATTTTCTTTAAAACATGTGAATGGAACATAAGCAGCAACAGCAACAAAAACAACAGCATAGGAAAAACGACAGCTTTAATGAAGGGAATTATTTTTTTTTTTTTTAATAGAATTTTACTTAAACACGCCTTAAGAATTTAAGCAAAGTTTCTTAAACTTATTTAGAGAGAGAGAGAGAGATAAATGAAAATTATAGCGTAAATCGTATTAAGTACAATTTCAACTTTAAACTTTTAGAAAATATTTTAAGAAAAATAATTTTTGTTAGATAAAATTGTTGTTTAACTTAAGGAATTTATTTTTTTTTTTCGTTCAGATAACAAGAAAATCTAATACAAAATTTGGAAGAAAAATGCTTAAAATAATTAAGTTGGTTAACGCTATATAATTGATAAGAAACTAAATTAAATAAAGGATTATAAAAAAGGATTAAAAATCTAAAAAGAATATAATCGAGTTACTTCATGAGACCTAGAAACAATTATGGACCTAAATATACAAAACTTTATAAAGTAAAATATTTTCAAGAACAAACAATTCATAACAAATTTTATATTAACACCCAGGGAATAGTAGATCATAGACACTTACCTTTATATCAGGTTGTAATTGTTGCGATCTGAAAATAAATAATTTTTGTAATTAATAAGAAATATTTAAAATTATTATAGCAGTCGAGACTTTAATCTATAGTCCAGACTATAGTCCACACCATAGTCTATTCTATAGTCCAGACTAAAGTCTATACTATAGTCGAGACTATAATCTATTCTATAGTCCAGACTATGGTCTATTCTCTAGTCCAGACTATAGTCTATACTACAGTCCAGATTATAGTCTATTCTATAGTCAAGACTATAGTCTATAATATAGTCCACACTATAGTCTATTCTATAGTCCAGACTATAGTATATTATATAGTCCATACTATAGTCCTGAATATAGCCTATTCTATAATCCAGACTATAGGCTATTCTATAGTCCAGACTGTAGTCTATTCTATAGTCCCTTTAGTCTATTCTATAGTCCAGACTATAGTCTATTCTATAAACCATACTATAGTCCAGACTACAGTCCAGACTATAGTATATTCTATAGTCCAGACTATAGTCTTTTACTCCATACTATAGTCCAGACTATAGTCTATTCTATAGTCCAGACTATAGTCTACTCTATAGTCCAGACTGTAGTCTATTCTATAGTCCAGACAATAGTCTATTCTATAGTCCAGACTATAGTCTATTCTATAGTCCAGACTATAGTCTATTCTATAGTCCAGACTATAGACTATTCTATAGTCCAGACTATAGCCTATTCTAAAGTCCAGACTGAAGTCCATTCTATAGTCCAGACTGTAGTCTATTCTATAGTCCAGACTGTAGTCTATTCTATAGTCCAGACTATAGTCTATTCTATAATCCTGACTATAGTCTATTCTATAGTCCAGACTGTAGTCTATTCAATAGTCCAGACTATAGTCTATTCTATAGTCCAGACTGTAGTCTATTCTATAGTCCAGACTATAGTCTATTCTATAGTCCAGACTATAGTCTATTCTATAGTCCAGACTGTAGTCTATTCTATAGTCCAGACTGTAGTCTATTCTAAAATCTAGACTGTAGTCTATTCTATAGTCCAGACTGTAGTCAATTCTATAGTCCAGACTGTAGTCTATTCTATAGTCCAGAATGTAGTCTATTCTATAGTCCAGAATGTAGTCTATTCTATGTAGTCTATTCTATAGTCCAGACTGTAGTCTATTCTATGGTCCAGACTGTAGTCTATTCTATAGTCCAGACTATAGTCTATTCTATAGTCCAGACTATAGTCTATTCTATAGTCCAGACTGTAGTCTATTCTATAGTCCAGACTATAGTCTATTCTATAGTCCAGACTATAGTCTATTCTATAGTCCAGACTATAGTCTATTCTATAGTCCAGACTATAGTCTATTCTATAGTCCAGACTGTAGTCTATTCTATAGTCCTGACTATAGTCTATTCTATAGTCCAGACTGTAGTCCATTCTATAGTCCAGACTGTAGTCCATTCTATAGTCCAGACTATAGTCTATTCTATAGTCCAGACTATAGTCTATTCTATAGTCCAGACTGTAGTCTATTCTATAGTCCTGACTATAGTCTATTCTATAGTCCAGACTGTAGTCCATTCTATAGTCCAGACTGTAGTCTATTCTATGGTCCAGACTGTAGTCTATTCTATAGTCCAGACTATAGTCTATTCTATAGTCCAGACTATAGTCTATTCTATAGTCCAGACTGTAGTCTATTCTATAGTCCAGACTATAGTCTATTCTATAGTCCAGACTATAGTCTATTCTATAGTCCAGACTGTAGTCTATTCTATAGTCCAGACTGTAGTCTATTCTAAAATCTAGACTGTAGTCTATTCTATAGTCCAGACTGTAGTCAATTCTATAGTCCAGACTGTAGTCTATTCTATAGTCCAGAATGTAGTCTATTCTATAGTCCAGAATGTAGTCTATTCTATGTAGTCTATTCTATAGTCCAGACTGTAGTCTATTCTATGGTCCAGACTGTAGTCTATTCTATAGTCCAGACTATAGTCTATTCTATAGTCCAGACTATAGTCTATTCTATAGTCCAGACTGTAGTCTATTCTATAGTCCAGACTATAGTCTATTCTATAGTCCAGACTATAGTCTATTCTATAGTCCAGACTATAGTCTATTCTATAGTCCAGACTGTAGTCTATTCTATGGTCCTGACTATAGTCTATTCTATAGTCCAGACTGTAGTCCATTCTATAGTCCAGACAGTAGTCCATTCTATAGT
This sequence comes from Lucilia sericata, assembly GCF_015586225.1. Classification (NCBI taxonomy): domain Eukaryota; kingdom Metazoa; phylum Arthropoda; class Insecta; order Diptera; family Calliphoridae; genus Lucilia; species Lucilia sericata. The sequence goes on along the minus strand of NW_023994513.1, from coordinate 197,257 downwards.
CCAGACTGTAGTCTATTCTATAGTCCAGACTATAGTCTATTCTATAGTCCAGACTATAGTCTATTCTATAGTCCAGACTATAGTCTATTCTATAGTCCAGACTGTAGTCTATTCTATAGTCCAGACTGTAGTCTATTCTATAGTCCAGACTGTAGTCTATTCTATAGTCCAGACTGTAGTCTATTCTATAGTCCAGACTGTAGTCTATTCTATAGTCCAGACTGTAGTCTATTCTGTAGTCCAGACTATAGTCTATTCTATAGTCCAGACTATAGTCTATTCTATAGTCCAGACTATAGTCTATTCTATAGTCCTGACTATAGTCTATTCTATAATCCATACTATAGTATATTATATAATCCATACTATAGTCTATTCTATAATCCAGACTATAGTCTATTCTATAGTCCAGACTATAGTCTATTATATAGTCCACACTATAGTCTATTCTATAGTCCAGACTATAGTATAATCTATAGTCCAGACTATAGTCTATTCTATAGTCCAGACTATAGTCTATTCTATAGTCCAGACTATAGTCTATTCTATAGTCCAGACTATAGTCTATTCTATAGTCCAGACTATAGTCTATTCTATAGTCCAGACTATAGTCTATTCTACAGTCCAGACTATAGTCTATTCTATAGTCTATTCTATAATCCAGACTATAGTCTAGTCTATAGTCCAGACTATAGTCTATTCTATAGTCCAGACTATAGTCTATTCTATAGTCCAGACTATAGTCTATTCTATAGTCCAGACTATAGTCTATTCTATAGTCCAGACTATAGTCTGTTCTATAGTCCAGACTATAGTCTATTCTATAGTCCAGACTATAGTATATTCTATAGTCCAGACTATAGTCTATTCTATAGTCCAAACTATAGTCTATTCTATAGTCCAGACTATAGTCTATTCTATAGTCCAGACTATAGTCTATTCTATAGTCCAGACAATAGTCTATTCTATAGTCCACGCTATAGTCTATTCTATAGTCCAAGCTATAGTCTATTCTATACTTAAGACTACAGTATATTTTATAGTTAAGACTATAGCCTGGTCTATAGTCAAAACTATAGTCTGATCTATAGTCAGGTCTATACATTGGTCTATAGTCAAGTCAATAGTCTGGTCAGAGACAGTCGAGACTAAAACCTATATCATAGTGTAGACTACAATCAGCTAGAGGCTAAAACTTATAGTCTGCTGCTCTCTGCAGTAAAGTCTGCTTTACAGACGAAATTTTAGTCTGTTGAGTCTTAACCTATAGTTTACTTTATAAAACCTATATTTTATTTCGTAAGCGAGACTACAATCTGCACTTTACTTGAAGCTATACACCAGGCTTTAGTCTGCTCTATCTTCGAAATTACAATTGGGTGTAATTCAGCCCGATCTACTAACCATTTAATGTTACAGAATAATTTTAATTATCCCCAAAAAACTATATGAGTATAATATAATTATATTTCCATATAATGCAAAGGTATGCAGTGTAACAATTGTCTCCGTTTTTTTTTATATACGACTCCCCATTCAGCCTCGTTTATACCTAATCTTTATTATGAAATTCAATCTAATGTTTTTATGCGGGGTTTTATTTTCATGTTTATATGGTTCCCTCAGGTATAATTACATTTAGGTCTTTATTGTATTTGCGAAAATATTTTGTTCCTGGTCATAGCTCCTGCTAAACATGACCTACAAAGGCGTACACAGTACATCAGCCCATTTACAATAAAACATATATAATAAATATATAAACAGAGTTTAGATGAAAATACCGCAAATTATCCAAATAATCTTTTCTTCCTTTTTTTGTTGAAATCAACCTTTTTTCAGGAGTAAAATTATATGGCCTGTAATTTGAGTAAAACGTACGTTTTTGAAGTATTTACTTGGCATACATATGTACCGTCTGGAGAAATAACAATAATTTTGAATTAATATTAAAGTATTAATGAAATTGAAGGTGAACTAACAGCCTAGTTAAAATAAATAGCATCTTAAGTTTAAAATTAAGTAGAAAATATTATAGATTTTTTGGATAGAGAGAAAGAGCGTAAGCACTATGCCTCTCCATTTGTTTTAGCGCTTACCTCATAGCTTACTGAAGTCATGGTATGTACTTAGTAGGCTCTTACTTAGTTCTTACGCTTAAAATTCATATTGCAAATTATTTTTCCATCACTGTTTATGTTCATATACGCGTGTATGTAAATATTACATCAAACATCATCAAATTACATCTTGTAACATTGAAATTTTTGTAACCACCACATAAACTTTTAAGACGGAAATAAAAATAAAAGTGATTCTAAATTTTTGCTGCTTTTTTATCCGCAGCAAACTACCCACTAACATTGAAACCTTGATATCTCATTACTTAAATAAATTTGATGTATTTCTCCTGCTGTTGTTGTTGATTTTTAGTATCCACTAAATGTTCGGAATGTACAAGTACATATAGTACATACATAAGTATTATTTATTTCTATTAACATATAAAATAAATATAAAATGTATTGAGTTGTATTTTCTAAGAGCTTTAGTTTTAACATCTGACCGACCCTAGTCTTAGTCTTAGATTGTGGCATTTCGAATGTGGTAAACGCTAACGCAAAAAAAAGTGTTAGTGAGGTGAAGGCGTTAAGTTTATGACATGTGGAAACAAGTATGTTTTTGTTTTGTAAATTTTACTAAATATAAGGATTTTATACTTTAGAATTAACCCTACAAGAGGTCTAGTTTGGAGCTTGTTGTGCTTGCATTTACTATTTTAGCCAAATAATTCAACTAAAACTAGAAATTGTCCGAATGAAATTTGGAAATGGAATACGTAGCATTCCGACCACAACTGAATCCTCACCCTTCTTGGTTGCTGTATTGTTTTTTTCACGAACCTTGTTTTCACTTTATTAACTTGAACGGTCCTTTGAATTTGACACAACAATTATTTTGTCACTCTAACCCCCCCTTTTTAGTAGTGCGTGTATGTCCACATACATACATTTATCACTTCTATTAATCCTCTTCTAATGTCATTGACAAATAAGAGTCTTAAAGTATGTATTGCAATAGCTCATAATTTTTTTCGCTTAAATCTTTCTAAAACTCTTACGTTTATTTTCCAATAAAATTAGGGGTTTCTTTTAGGGTTTTTCTACTGAGAAAATTTGGTGCAGTTCTAGTTCAGTTCTAGTTCAGTTCTAGTTCAGTTCTAGTTCAGCTCTAGTTCAGTTCTAGTTCAGTTCTAGTTCAGTTCTAGTTCAGTTCTAGTTCAGTTCTAGTTCAGTTCTAGTTCAGTTCTAGTTCAGTTCTAGTTCAGTTCTAGTTCAGTTCTAGTTCAGTTCTAGTTCAGTTCTAGTTCAGTTCTAGTTCAGTTCTAGTTCAGTTCTAGCTAGTTCTTAGTTCAGTTCTAGTTCAGTTCTAGTTCAGTTCTAGTTCAGTTCTAGTTCAGTTCTAGTTCAGTTCTAGTTCAGTTCTAGTTCAGTCTCTAGTTCAGTTCTAGTTCAGTTCTAGTTCAGTTCTAGTTCAGTTCTAGTTCAGTTCTAGTTCAGTTTCTAGTTCAGTTCTAGTTCAGTTCTAGTTCAGTTCTGTCAGTTCTAGTTCAGTTCTAGTTCAGTTCTAGTTCAGTTCTAGTTCAGTTCTAGTTCAGTTCTAGTTCAGTTCTAGTTCAGTTCTAGTTCAGTTCTAGTTCAGTTCTAGTTCAGTTCTAGTTCAGTTCTAGTTCAGTTCTAGTTCAGTTCTAGTTCAGTTCTAGTTCAGTTCTAGTTCAGTTCTAGTTCAGTTCTAGTTCAGTTCAGTTCTAGTTCAGTTCTAGTTCAGTTCTAGTTCAGTTCTAGTTCAGTTATAGTTCAGTTATAGTTCAGTTCTAGTTCAGTTCTAGTTCAGTTCTAGTTCAGTTCTAGTTCAGTTCTAGTTCAGTTCTAGTTCAGTTCTAGTTCAGTTCTAGTTCAGTTCTAGTTCAGTTCTAGTTCAGTTCTAGTTCAGTTCTAGTTCAGTTCTGGTTCAGTTCTAGTTCAGTTCTAGTTCAGTTCTAGTTCAGTTCTAGTTCAGTTCTAGTTCAGTTCTAGTTCAGTTCTAGTTCAGTTCTAGTTCAGTTCTAGTTCAGTTCTAGTTCAGTTCTAGTTCAGTTCTAGCTCAGTTCTAGTTCAGTTCTAGTTCAGTTCTAGTTCAGTTCTAGTTCAGTTCTAGTTCAGTTCTAGTTCAGTTCTAGTTCAGCTCTAGTTCAGTTCTAGTTCAGTTCTAGTTCAGTTCTAGTTCAGTTCTAGTTCAGTTCTAGTTCAGTTCTAATTCAGTTCTAGTTCAGTTCTAGTTCAGTTCTAGTTCAGTTCTAGATCAGTTCAAGTTCAGTTCAAGTTCAGTTCTAGTTCAGTTATAGTTCAGTTCTAGTTCATGTTAAGTTCATGTTAAGTTCTAGGTCAGTTCTGGCTCTGTTCTAGCGTAGACTATAATATATGTAGACCATAGAGCAGACTATAGTCTCATTAGTCCAGACTATAGAGAAACTATGGACTATTGATACATTATAGTTCGTACTATAGACCAGACTAAAGTCTGAATCTAATCTGTAGCAGACTATCATCTAAAGTATAAAGACTTCCGTTTGCATTATATAGCAGACTATTGTCTAAACTATAGATCGGACTATAATCTGCTCGATAGAGCAAATTAGAATGATGTCTGTAATTGAAAGTATTTTTTTATTTTCCCCTTTGAAACATTTTCTCCATAAGAAGGGTAGCCCTATTTTAATTTTTACGGCTTTTACTTGTTTTGTTTTGGCTTTAAAGGTAAAGAAATTGTTTTCTGACAACTAGAGTTAAGAATTTGTTTTTTTCCTACGATTATTTGCTTTTGATGGTGTTTTTCGTTCCAGTTCGAAAACAAAAATGGTTATAAACTTTTATGTGGCTTTTTTCTTTCATTTTAAAGTGACACTGCCATTAAAAAAGGAAATAACATTTTGAATGACCTTTGAGTATTTGTTAGAGAATTATTATGGTAGTAATTGTTTATAATAAAACATAAAGAAAAGTATAAGCTGCATTTAAAAAATATGGAATTTAATTTTGAAAATATACTTTTATCAGAATTGAAGGGAAACTTTCTTTTAGGGAATATGGGCAAAATGTGTCGGGTCTTTTAATCCATTTTATTAGAGTTCATGCAATAGTTAATTTGTTTAAACAAAAATTTCATTTATTTACTTATATGAACTATTGAATTTGAAACTTTGAACTTGCAATAAATTAAATTAAAAACTTTTATTACCATTTTATGCAATTAAAACCTGAAATTCTACTAGAGAGGTGAAAAAATTAAAACTTTTTAATAAACCTGTGCTAAATAATTGTGTTTAAGAAATAAACAAAAATGGATTTTCGACAATTAAAAATAAAACAAAGTTTAAAAGTTAACTTTAATAAATTCTCATATGAGTCTGAAAAAATAAATAAGTTAAAGCTAAATATGGGGTATAACTGAAACCTTACGCAATAACTTTTCTAATTAAGTTGACATTTTGACAAGAATATTAAATATTTACTTAACATAACCCTTAAGTTAGGCAAATATATTTAAAATGTAATTGCTCCTAAAAGTAGACAGTACTTTTTAATAATCTCTCTCTTTCTCTCTCTATGTTGCAGAAACCATGAAATGAAATTTTTGGCAAATTGAAACTATTAATGAAAATTTTTGGATAATTTTCATTAAAACGGCTCAGTGGTACTAAAGCTCGGCAAACAACTTTTGTAAATTTGTTAATTCTATTTTCTGGCTTTACCTATATAATCTCAAATCATGCATGAAAGGCGCGTCAAAAAGTAAGTTCTTAATCGTTCTACTAAAAATTTAATTAATTTTGTATTTTTTCGCATTAGAATAAAAGGTGGTCACTATGTGGCCACTCATGGTCGCTTAACGCCCGATCCACCATATGTTCATTCGAATCGTGGCTATTCCACCGATGGCGAAGAATCTCACCGTGCTCCCTCTGAACGTACAATGTCCGAGTATACGATAGCACACGAACGTACCTCACCTCAGGGCCACTATCATTCGTCAAGGAAAACACGCATTAATGGTCATACGAATGGCTCAACGAATGGTCATTATAATCAATCAGTGGTGGACAGTGGCGGTCCACGCTCATTAAATGGTCCACCACCAACACGCCTGCCTCCTAGGGCACCTTCTGCCCTGAGTTATGATCATGGCGGTGATGCGGGCAGTGATATATATGTAACGAGTGCTGCTTATAAGGCTCCCTCAGAAATAAGGTATTTGGTTCATTTTTGATTTTTGGAATTTAAATCGATTTAATTATATCTTTTTAGTCGCTATAGTCATCGTCCTCCTTCGAGAGCTCCCAGAAGTGTTTATTCTGTAGCCAGTACTGCAAAAACTGGTCGTAGTGCTCGCAGCACTACAAAGCGTGGAGCTAAAATTGAAACGATGTCAGCTCCAAATCCTTTCTGTCCCAACGTTAAAGGTGTTTGTTGTTTAATGCTGCTGCTAAATTTGGGCATCATATTGGTTACGTTGGGTTTTGTCATCGTGGTGCAATTGTATGAGCCATTCTATGTGTGGTAAGTAATGTTAGGAAATGGGAACAGACTGGACTTTAGTCTTGTTTATAGTCTGGACTGTAATGTAGTCTATAGTCTGCTTTATAGTCTTGTCTATATCCTAGTGTTATCTATAAACAGAACTATAAAGTCTAATCTAATAGTCTAGTCTATAGTCTAGTCTATAGTCTAGTCTATAGTCTAGTCTATAGTCTAGTCTATAGTCTAGTCTATAGTCTAGTCTATAGTCTAGTCTATAGTCTAGTCTATAGTCTAGTCTATAGTCTAGTCTATAGTCTAGTCTATAGTCTAGTCTATAGTCTAGTCTATAGTCTAGTCTATAGTCTAGTCTATAGTCTAGTCTATAGTCTAGTCTATAGTCTAGTCTATAGTCTAGTCTATAGTCTAGTCTATAGTCTAGTCTATAGTCTAGTCTATAGTCTAGTCTATAGTCTAGTCTATAGTCTAGTCTATAGTCTAGTCTATAGTCTAGTCTATAGTCTAGTCTATAGTCTAGTCTATAGTCTAGTCTATCTAGTCTATAGTCTAGTCTATAGTCTAGTCTATAGTCTAGTCTATAGTCTAGTCTATAGTCTAGTCTATAGTCTAGTCTATAGTCTAGTCTATAGTCTAGTCTATAGTCTAGTCTATAGTCTAGTCTATAGTCTAGTCTATAGTCTAGTCTATAGTCTAGTCTATAGTCTAGTCTATAGTCTAGTCTATAGTCTATAGTCTAGTCTATAGTTAGTCTATAGTCTAGTCTATAGTCTAGTCTATAGTCTAGTCTATAGTCTAGTCTTAGTCTAGTCTATAGTCTCTAGTCTAGTCTATAGTCTAGTCTATAGTCTAGTCTATAGTCTAGTCTATAGTCTATAGTCTAGTATAGTCTAGTCTATAGTCTAGGTCTATAGTATAGTCTATAGTCTAGTCTATAGTCTAGTCTATAGTCTAGTCTATAGTCTAGTCTATAGTCTAGTCTATAGTCTAGTCTATAGTCTAGTCTATAGTCTAGGTCTATAGTCTAGTCTATAGTCTAGTCTATAGTCTAGTCTATAGTCTAGTCTATAGTCTAGTCTATAGTCTAGTCTATAGTCTAGTCTATAGTCTAGTCTATAGTCTAGTCTATAGTCTAGTCTATAGTCTAGTCTATTAGTCTAGTCTATAGTCTCAGTCTATAGTCTAGTCTATAGTCTAGTCTATAGTCTAGTCTATAGTCTAGTCTATAGTCTAGTCTATAGTCTAGTCTATAGTCTAGTCTATAGTCTAGTCTATAGTCTAGTCTATAGTCTAGTCTATAGTCTAGTCTATAGTCTAGTCTATAGTCTAGTCTATAGTCTAGTCTATAGTCTAGTCTATAGTCTAGTCTATAGTCTAGTCTATAGTCTAGTCTATAGTCTAGTCTATAGTCTAGTCTATAGTCTAGTCTATAGTCTAGTCTATAGTCTAGTCTATAGTCTAGTCTATAGTCTAGTCTATAGTCTAGTCTATAGTCTAGTCTATAGTCTAGTCTATAGTCTAGTCTATAGTCTAGTCTATAGTCCAGTCTATAGTCTAGTCTATAGTCTAGTCTATAGTCTAGTCTATAGTCTAGTCTATAGTCTAGTCTATAGTCTAGTCTAGTCTATAGTCTAGTCTATAGTCTAGTCTATAGTCTAGTCTATAGTCTAGTCTATAGTCTAGTCTATATTCTATAGTCCAGATCACTTACAAAAATATATCACAGTTCTTATCTCCATTTTCTCCTTTATCTTCTAGGATTCTTGGTATAATATTTTTAATATTCGGATTTTTAACCTTAATCGGTTGCATGGTCTATTGTGTGTATGTGTGCCGAGATGCAAAAACACCATCGCAAGTACGCAACGAAGATCTCTATTGGACACGACACTGGCAAAAGAATATTGGTTATACACCGCAAGAAATCAATTATAAAGCAGATAAATATGATGCCTATTCGGATCGTTATTCGGTTAGTAAAATGAGTGGTAAATATTCGGATAGAGAAAGTAATCGCTATTGAAAACTTTTCAAAAGACACACACACAGTAACGAAACTCAAAATGTAACGAAAATTAAGCGAGAATATTGAAAGAATTCAAAAGACATTTCAAATAAAAATAATAATAATAATAAACAACATGAATTGTATTTAAAACGTACCTGCTGCAAGTGACTTGCTAGTTCGTATGTTTTCTTTTCTATTTTATTTTCTTCTTTTAAAATTTAGTTTTAAGTTTTAATTATTATTTAACAACTAATTTAGTTAAGCTGTATTAAAAATTTAATTTAAAATCTATGAGAATGCCATAATAACCAGTAAACGAAGAAATTTCCAAAAGGAATCGTTTATAAACTACAAGTTCATAAATAGTTTTAAACTATTTTTAACAAACAAAAATATATACAACAATAGTCAAGTAAAAACTCAAATAATAATTTGAAATTATTAGAAAAATAATCCTTGTATAAATGTGAATGTAAACGTACTAATTTTAAAGAAATAAATTAAAAAAGAAAATAGACCCAGTCAACACACAAATTACACAAGTGAAAATTTTGTAAAAATACACTGTAAGAAAATACTGTTATACTTGTACGTGTAGGGAATTATTTTAAAAGTATGTACTTAATTTAATATTTAATCAAATAAACAAATATAAATTGTTAATTAGCATTAATCGTAATATTAATAACGTTATTGATTGATTTTTAAATATAAAATTGTAAATAACATTGAATAAAATAAAGAAAAATAAAAATATATTAGTAAATTTATTTTTGAATTCAAAAAAGTAACGTTTTCCAGCAAAAGCTGTTTTGAAAAAGCTTTTAACATTTATTTGAGTTGCCAGATTGTTGTAGTAAACAGTAGGTATAAGTCAGATTTAGAGTGTCACTCTACAGTGTCCAGACTTTATACTAGACTATAGGTCAGTCTGTGGACTAGACTATACTCCAGACTATAGACTAGATTATAGTCTAGAATGTAGTATAAAATTCAGTCCAGACTATGGAATAGATTTTAGTCCAAACTATAGACTAGATAATAGTAAAAAATATGGACTAGGCTTCAGTCCAGACAGTAGGCTAGAATATAGACTAGACTTTAATCCAGACTATAGACTAGATTTTAATCCAAACTATAGACCAGACTCCAGACTATAGAGTAGATAATAGTCTAAAATATAGACAGGATTATTGTCTAGTATATATACTAGACTTCAGTCCCGACTATAGACTAGACTTTAGTCCAGATTATAGACTAGACTTTCGTCCAGACTATAGTTCTGACTGTAGACTAGACTATAAACTAAACTATAGACCAGATTATACACAAGATTGTCGTTCAGACTGTAGATCAGAGCTATACTGTAATCAATAGTTTGCATTACATTCTAATCTAGAATATAGTCATTTGCAGGATTTATTCAACAGATAAAGTGATACTATAGAAGAATTCTATAATATAGCTGTTTTTTAATTCATATTCTTTACTTTTTTCATATTTAACATTTGGTATATAAACGTTTAGCATTTAACCGTTAACAATAGTAGTGATTTTTTAATTTGAAATAAAATCCGTTTATCAACACTGTAAACAAAATTGTAACAGCTGTTTTTCAAATGAACAAGGTGGCAACAATAACGATGAGAATGTGGGAATAAGAGACAAAATAAAAAAGGAGTGATGTCAAATGTTATAAATGAATATCGTTTTTATTTAAAAGATAAAAAAATTGTAAAATCTCATGTAGTATAATATAGTCAGTATATTTTGAAAGGCGGCCTAATATATAGGCTTAGATCTGAGGATGTTTATGAGGACTTAAGGCAATTTTGGACCGGGAATTTGAAACTGATAGTTTTATTTCACGAAAAGAAATTTTTGACGAATTTTTTCTCAACTCAATCAATTTTATAAACGAATTTTTTGCAATAATGGTTATATTTGAGCTGGTGTCCTTGTATGAGGGATATAGTCAGGGATATGGTCGGAATTTTGATAGAGAGATTTTGGTTTCTACAAATTAGTTTGTGTCGAATTTCATTGTATTTGAAGCATTAAAATAATTTACTAAAGTGGATCTTATGAAGGGGTAAAAGATTTTGGTTTCTGGTTTTATAAGAACTAACGGGAAATTTCTCCACTATACAGCCATTATTAAGCCAGTTATAAGCTTTAGAGTAATTTTATGAAGGGGACTTTATATGGGGTTAGGGTCACTTATGATCCGTGCAAAATTTTGTAATGAATGCTGCCTAGTTAAATTATTTATGACACTTTAAACTGTATTCTGGGGTCCAGGTGAATTCGTGGACATATATTGCTCAAATACCAAACAAACCTTATAGAGAAGTATGCAAAATTTCTTCCTATGTGCTTTTCACAGACAGACATGGCAAGATACCTTAGAATTTAATAAGGCTCAGAATATATATATCATCTATTGGATCTACGTCCAATGTTATAAACGGAATAACTTAATCGATATACCCACCATTTTTTTGATGGTGAATAAAAAAAATTAAAAACTTGGTAAAAAAAGACTTTAAAACTTTTGAAAATTAAAAAATGAAACATAAAGAAATATTCGCTTAAAGAGAAGAGCTTGAAATATGCCTAAAATATGCTATTAAAATCATATCAAGCTCTTATTGTTAAAATATGCCATTAAAATTAAATCATGCTGCATTATGTTCTTATGGGTAAAACATGTTCTATCAAATCGGTGTCAAAATTCTTAAATTGTGAATCCTATAAATATCTTGTCCATTAGTCCATACGAGGTACCAGTAAAACTTGATGCATCTGCATTCGTCGTTGTTAAGCAGTGTATACATGGTTGTCAGATCTTACAACGTTGGCAGAAAAATGTTCAGTAAATGTCTAACAACCGTGTCTTGCAACTTTGATAGAAAAAGTATTCTCAGTATATTGTATAACGAAAATATTGTCAGACATCTAACATATTACGTTGCCATTGCCAGATAATTGTCTGACAATTTTTATTGTCAGATGTGGAAATGGAAATGGAAGCATTGTCAGATAAATGTTTAATATTGGAATTAAAAGAACATATGTAGCTAAAATAAGATCTGCAAACTTTTGCCATAGAACATTCTGACAACAGTGTGAACTGACATTTTTTTTTACAGATAAATTTATTGTCTGACAATTGAAATTTTAAGGTTTTTTTACAACTTTTAAGGTTTTCTTACAACCGTCTGAACTGACAATTTACCTGTTGCTAACAACTTTTCATTGTAAGTACATTGCAATTACATTGCCAGTACCCCGTTTCTGTAACTTTTAGTGAGAAGTTCTCACATCGAGAAGTGTGAAACAAAAAATTCCATCGTTTCTCGATTTGTGAGTAAAAAGTGTTTCTGTAACTTAAAGTGAGAAGAGATCTGCCAATGTTGTAAGATCTGAAAACCGTTTATACATAGCTTAATTCATATTCTTTTAATTGCATAAAATGCTACTTAATTTTATGATCTACAAAAACTTTACCCGTTTTATTTCGAACTGCACTTAAAACCCTTTCACGCACAAAACTAAACTGCTGGACTTTTTATGGATATGACTTTACTACACATTATATTTTGAGGTATATTGATAATTTAAAATGAAAAAAAGAAAAAGTGTTTTCGAAGGATATCGCAGGATATTATCATTTTTAGCCAGCAGCGACATCAAATTTTAAAAAAGAACTTTGGAAATAACCATTTACTGTAGCTGTGAACTCAAAATTATGATCTAAATAGACAAAAATGTAAAAATTTAGACACACCGGTCTAAACGGTCTTGACTGCAATAACATTTAAGGTGGAAGTACACAACACGCGTGAGGCGGCAACGCGTTTTACGCTTTTCAAACTTTTCGCGCTTTATAAGCGGCAAGTTACACACAACGCTTCATTTTGATCTTTCTTTTAATGTTTTTTAAGACTATTACTGTTTTAAAAATCAACATTTTAAGATTTTGTTTATTTTTTAATATTTATACCCTACACCACTTTAGTGGGGAGGGTATATTGGATTTGTGCTGATGTTTGTAACATACAAAAATATTCGTCCTAGACCCACCTTAAAGTATACCAATCGGCTTAGAATCGTTTTCTGTGTCGATTAAGCTATGTCCGTCCGTCCGCCTGGCTGGCTGGCTGGCTGTCCATGTAAACCTTGTGCGCAAGCTACAGGTCGCAATTTTCAAGATAATTGGATGAAATTTAGCACGCACGTTTTATTTGACCCAAGGACGAAGCCTATTGAAAATGGTTAAAATCGGTCCATTATTTCACCTAGCCCCCATAGAACAGAACCCCCCGAAAAGGGCTTCTGAGCTCATAATTATGTTAGATATACAGATATATCGATAAATTATGGCACAACTAAGTTTTATAGAAGTCTTGATAACCCTGCCAAATTTCATAAAGATCAGGCCCCATTTGACCCTAGCTCCCATACAAAGTCCCCTAAAGAAAATTACTTGAATGTCCCAAATTAACTTATAAACACAAATATCCCGATGAAATTCACCACAATAAAATATTATGTAAATATAAATATATTCGCAAAATTTTATCGGGCTTGGTCCATATTTGCCCCTAGCCCCCATATAAAGCCTCTTTCAGAAAATTAGTTTTTCATCAATAAATTGCTTAAATGTATCGGAACAAGGGAATATCTATGATAAATGTTTTATTATGAAAAATAAATCACATTTAATATTCATAACTGGTGTAGGGTATTATATGGTCGGCCACGCCCGACTATACTTTCTTACTTGTTTTCATTCATTGTTGGTGAAATTTATTTAATTTTAGTTTATTTTTTATTCTCTACACAAAACAAAATACAACCCTGATCAGCTGCCGACTCCTCAACAGTTGAAAGTTGCTGAACTTTTTGCGGCAGACGCGTTACAAACTGCAGTGTGTAACTTGTTAAATGAAAATACACTATTTCAACTTTTTTTGACAGAAGCCTATAACGCGCTGCCGCGTACAACGCGTGTTGTGTACTTAAGCTGGAGGTCCACACCACGCGTTCTATGCTTCTTCGCATTCTACGCGGCTGTCAAAAAAGTTGAATCAATGTTGTTGTGTGCTAGAAGTTACAAGCACAAAAGCGTAGGATGCCTTGACGCGTAGAATGCTTAAAGTAGATCTACTTTCTACTTTTGTAAGCGTCATAAGCGGCGCACGAATATGTCAGCTGATTTTGACAATTTATATTCTATTTTTAATGTGTATTTATCAATTTTAATAACTAAAACGAGTTAAATTGTGAAAATATAAACAAAAAACTTAAAAAAAAACGCGAAGTTCTTTGTAAATAAAGCAAAAATTTGACGCTTAAGAAGCGTAGCATGTAACTTGATGCGTAGGATGCAAAGAACGTGTGAAAAGCACGAAATGCTTTGCCGCGAAGACGCGTAGTGTGGACCTCCAGCTTTACACCTTAATTTAGTTTAGATTAGGGTTCTATAAATCGACTTTCGAACAATCGACTTTTTGTCGAAAAAAGTCGAAGTCGACTATTTTGTTCGACTATCGTCTGTGAAAAAAGTCGAAAAGTCGACTTTGTGAATAAAAGTCGAAAAGTCTGAAAGTCTGAAAGTCGAAAAAAGTCGATAAGTCGAAAAAAGTCGAAAAGTCGGAAAAAGTCGGAAAAAGTCGAAAAATCGAAAATTGTAGAAACAAGTCAAAAATAGTCAAAAATTTTAAAAAAGTGGAAAAAAAAGTCAAAAACTCTAAAATAGTAGGAAAAACTCAAAAAAAGTCAAAAAATAGTCGGAAAAAAGTAGAAAGAAGTCGAAAATAGTCAAAAAGTCGAAAAAAGTCGAAAAGTCGACTATTTATAAAATACTTATAGTCGAAAAGTCTAAAAGTCGACTTTTATTTAAATGAAAAAAGTTGAAAAGTCGAAAAATCGACTTTTCATAAAATGCAAAAAGTCGAAAAGTCGACTTTTAACTAAATGAAAAAAGTCGAAAAGTCGACTTTTCGTTTCAACTATAGAACCCTAGTTTAGATTATAGAGACATATTTTAATTTCTGTCGTTTATTGTTCCTAAAATGTGTAGACAACACTGTTTGTAATCACAAGGAAAACGTAGCCAAAGATAAACAATTTGTATTTGTTATTGTTTTGTTTGTTTTTTCTTTGTTTTTATTTTGTTTGCGTGTATTTTTTACTCTTTCTCTCTTAAACTTTTGTTTATTTGATTTTGCTGGCTTGTATTTTTTTGTTTTTCTTTTGTTATGTCTCGTTCGTAGTGGTTTTCTGTTGTGTTCAATAGTTCGCTCCAACTAGTTTGTACTTATTTATCAATAGGAATAAAAAAAAATATATTTTCGAAAAAGAAATTAAACAAAAAAAAAATTGTATAAAAATCGTGTTTTGTGTTATTAATTTGTTTTTAAGGGCATGTGTGTTAAGATTTTTTTAATTTAAAAATTGATTTTATTTTGAAGTAAACAATGGTCTCTTTGGAATTAAGTATTTTAACCTTAAATGTTTGGTAAGTTGAAGTTTTTTATTAAAATTTCAAGAAAGTAAAGCGCCCCCCTCAGCAGCTGGTGGTGAGGTTGTTGACATAGAAATTATGTATAAGCGGAAGATTTTGTTTAGTGTGTTTTCCTTGTTAATGAAATTAATAAACTAATAAGGAAAGGTCATGGTTGTGTGATTTTTTTCAAATAATTTAATAATTTATTGTTTATTTTATTACAGGGGCATACCTTTTGTCTCTGCGGATAGAGCGGAGCGTATGCAACATATTGGCAAGGAGTTGGGTAGTGGGAAATATGATATTGTTTCGCTGCAAGAGGTGTGGACAGAAAAAGATAGTGCCACCTTGCAGGAGCTAACAAAAGCTGTATTGCCTTATGCTCATTATTTCTATAGGTAATCTATAAAAGTTATTTAATTATAAAATGTTATTATATAAATTGCTACTTTGTTGTTTTGTTTTCTTTTTCTTTATCTTTTCTTAAAGTGGTGTGATTGGTGCTGGCTTATTGGTTTTATCAAAATATCCCATTGTTACTAGTCTATTTCATTCCTGGACCGTGAATGGTTATTGTCATCGTATACAACACGCCGACTGGTTTGGTGGCAAGGGTGTGGGCATGTGTAGAATACGAGTTGGTGATCTCTATGTACACGTTTACAATGCTCATGTAGGTACTTATTTATAGGTACATTGTCTAAAGAAATTTTTAAAAATAATTTCTTTAAACAAAAGCAATACTATATGCAATGGCTGTTATCTTTTGTATTTTCATTTAAAAATACTTTGCTCTATCAGTTTCTATTTATTGTTTATTTTATCCCTTTGTAGTTACATGCTGAATATAATATTAAAAATGATGATTACTTGACACATCGTGTTATCCAAGCATTTGATACTGCTCAATTTATAGAGGCTACACGTTGGGATGCGGCCGTACAAGTCTTGGCAGGGGATTTAAATACAAAACCAACGGATATTTGTTACAAGTAAGTTGTTATTTAAGAAATTGATAAGATTTTTAAAATTATACTGTTGTGAGGAAAACAAAGGCATATTATCTGACCTGGTTTTTTTTCTAAATAAAAGGTCTTTGGTTATTTTTTAGAATAACTGTTCTGACGTAGTATATTAATTGTAATCAAAAAAAAGCTCTGCCAGGACAGAGGTCCCAATTTTGAAAATAATACCAGAGTATACTAAGTACAGAATTTTGACTACTGTAGACAGTAATCTAGCATAGATAGATAGATAGATAGATAGATAGATAGATAGATAGATAGATAGATAGATAGATAGATAGATAGATAGATAGATAGATAGATAGATAGATAGATAGATAGATAGATAGATAGATAGATAGATAGATAGATAGATAGATAGATAGATAGATAGATAGATAGATAGATAGATAGATAGATAGATAGATAGATAGATAGATAGATAGATAGATAGATAGATAGATAGATAGATAGATAGATAGATAGATAGATAGATAGAAAGATAGATAGATAGATAGATAGATAGATAGATAGATAGATAGATAGATAGATAGATAGATAGATAGATAGATAGATAGATAGATAGATAGATAGATAGATAGATAGATAGATAGATAGATAGATAGATAGATAGATAGATAGATAGATAGATAGATAGATAGATAGATAGACTCTAAACTGTATACCAGAATATAGTCTAAACTATAGACTACACAATCGTCAAGGCTACACACTAAACTACACTATGGTGTGGACTATAGTTCTGAATATTGACTAGTTTATTCTCGAGAATGTAGACTAAACCATAGCCCAGATTATAGACTTGACTATAGTCCAGATAATAGACTAGAGGCGAGACTATAGAATAAACTATAGTCCAGACTATATACCAGATTACAGACCAGACTAAAGTGCAGAATATAGACTAGACTATAGTCCAGACTATAGACTGCGAATTTAGAACAGACTTAAGTCCATGCTAAAGGCTATAGACTAGACTATAGTCCAGGCTATAGACTAGACTATAGTCTAGTCCAGGCTATAGACTAGACTATAGTCCAGGCTATAGACTAGACTATAGTTAAGGCTATAGACTAGACTAAAGTCCAGGCTATAGACTAGACTAAAGTCCAGGCTATAGACTAGACTATAGTCAAGGCTATAGACTAGACTAGTCCAGGCTATAGACTAGACTATAGTCCAGGCTATAGACTAGACTATAGTCCAGGCTATAGACTAGACTATAGTCCAGGCTATAGACTAGACTATAGTCCAGACTATAAACTAGACTATAGTCCAAGCTATAGACTAGACTATAGTCCAGGCTATAGACTAGTCTATAGTCCAGGCTATAGACTAGACTATAGTCCAGGCTATAGACTAGACTATAGTCCAGGCTATAGACTAGACTATAGTCCAGGCTATAGACTAGACTATAGTCCAGGCTATAGACTAGACTATAGTCTAGGCTCCACTACACTATTGCCCAGACTAGATTGTATAATAAAATGAAAATTTGATGAAAATTTAAAATTTGCTTAAAAAATTAAATTTTTATAAAGAAATCAAATTTTTATTAAAAAAAATCAAATTTTTATTAAATTAAATTGTTGTTAAAAATTGAAATTTTCGTTAAAAATTTAAATTTTCATTAAAAATTGAAATTTTCATTAAAAATTGAAATTTTCATTAAAAATTGAAATTTTCATTAAAAATTGAAATTTTCATTAAAAATTGAAATTTTCATTAAAAAATTAAATTTTCATTAAAAATTGAAATTTTCATTAAAAATTGAAATTTTCACCAAAAATTGAAATTTTTATTCAAAATTTAAATTTTCATTAAAATTAAAATTTTTATTAAAATTAAAATTTTCATTAAAAATTAAAATTTTCATTAAATATTTAAATTTTTATTTAAAATTGAAATTTTCATTTAAATTAAAATTTTCATTAAAAATTAAAATTTTCATTAAACATTTAAATTTTCATTGAAAATTTAAATTTTCATTGAACATTTAATTATAAAATTAAATTAATTTATTCTTACATTCTCTTACCCTACTTACAGAGTCCTACTCTATACCTCCCAGATGAAAGACTCCTGCAACTCTGATACGATCTCGACTAATGAAAGTAAACAGAATTCATATACCTCGAAAAAAGTTCTAGCTCGCAATCCTAAAGGTTTTCGTATCGATCATATATTCTTACGTTCTGCAGACAAAATCAAAACATCTATATTAGAATATAAATTACCGCTGCCGGATCGTGTGCCAGGAAAAAAATTCAGTTATTCTGATCACGAAGGTGTACAGGTGCGTTTAAGATTGCAACCGAAACAAGATGGTGATACATGTTCCATACAACATATAAATGCCTGTCTAGAAGACGAGGATGCAGAAAACACTATGCGGGATGTTAAATTAACACCACCACAAACCCCGGTACTAACTAATGGACATTCCTCGGCAATGCATTCAGAAGGTGAATGTCCCAGCGATGAGCCACGATTGCCGAAAAGTTTAGCCATTATCAAGGAATCGATTGAGTTGTGTGAGGCTCATTTAAAGAAATTAAATACTGATCGTATTATTTACTTTACAATTGCTGCCATACTCTTGGCTAGCCTCGTAGTAATGGCTGAATTTCCAGTGCCCGTTGGCTATAAGACTTTATATTTATTGCTCAAACTCTTAGTATTTGCCATTATACTCTTCTGTATATTTATGGGTTCCATTTGGAATCTAATGGAACGTAATGGTACCTTATCGGGTAAAACTTCTATGGAGATTAAATTACAAACTTCACAATATGTGAATTTAAAACGAGATTGACCACAATTGTTAAATTATATAAAGGCTACAAATGTGAGCAGTGTAACATCATCATTGCCGGCGTCAGTTAGTCGTACTAGTAGTACTGCTTCGATAAAACCAACAACACCTTCCATAATGATACCACCAACATCATTAAGTAAAGCTCAATAAGCATTTAATATTTAATTAATGATAATCATTTAAAAATATTATTAAATAATTCCCCAAATGAAATTATTCTACAGCTTTTAATATCTTAATTCCTTTATAACCTTTTCCTGATCCTTATGTATATTAAATTAATATCTTATCTAGTTAATTTCTCTTTTTTAATTAAAAGTGCTTAAATGTTTTATTATTATTATTATTATTCTTAAAACAAGAATAAGTTTTTATTATTATTATTGCTTTCATTTAAATTAAATTAAATTTTCAATAAAGTGCAATTTTGTTTTCGTACCATGTGCATACATTTTTTTGTTAATTTGTTTTTTTTATTATTTTAAATCTAAGTGTAATCAATATGTATTTTATAACTAGAAGATCTATTAATTTGCACTTAAATTATTACGCAATTACTTTAATTCAATTTATTTAAATCTATAAATAATTACTATCAATATTGCAACAATATTATATACATATACAACGTATATTATATACATATACATACATATTTAAAATATATACAATTAAAAGTAATTTGAACTTTGTTCAATAATAAAATAAATAGTAAATTTAACATTGTATTTGCAAAAATTTACTTTGTTTATTTTATTTATAATAAATAGCTGCGGAATCTTGTATGTAAATTAATTGATTTATTGATAAAAGCTTAAGAAATGTAGAGATTTTGTAATTTAAATATTAGGTGGAACTATTTGTTTTCTCGTAGCGATAATATTGAAGTCAATACTATCACGAAATTATTCACTACTCTAGAGTGTAGGCTATGTACTAGATAATGCGGCAGGATATATGTAGTCTAAAGTATGGGCCAAACTGTAAAATAAAATTTAGTAGAGACTATAGATTAGACTATAGTCAATACTATAAAATAAACTTTAGCCCCGACTCTAGACTAGACTTTAGGTCAAACTAAAGACTAAAACTATACTGTAGTCCAGACCACACTTTACTCCAGACTGCAGACTGGATCCACTATGGTCCAAAGTATAGACTAGACTATAGTAAAAACTATGGACTTCACTATAATCCAGACTATAGACTGGACTATAGTCCAGACAATAGACTTGACTATAGTCCAGACTGTAGACTAGACTATAATCCAGACTATTGACTAGACTATAGTCCAGACTATAGACTTGACTATAGACTAGACTATAGACCAGAATGTAGTCCAGACTATAGACTAGAATATAGTCTAGACTATAGACTTGACTATTGTCCAGACTACACAATAGACTATACTCCAGACTATATACTTGACTATATTCCAGACTATAGTGCAGACTACAGAGTAGACTATAGTCTAGACTATATTTTAGTCCAGGCTACAGACTATGGACTACACTACAATCTAGACTATAGTCCAGACTATAGATTAGACTATAGTCCAGACTATAGATTAGACTATAGTCCAGACTATAGATGAGACTATAGTCCAGACTATAGATGAGACTATAGTCCAGACTATAGATGAGACTATAGTCCAGACTATAGATGAGACTATAGTCCAGACTATAGATGAGACTATAGTCCAGACTATAGATGAGACTATAGTCCAGACTATAGATGAGACTATAGTCCAGACTATAGATTAGACTATAGTCCAGACTATAGATTAGACTATAGTCCAGACTATAGATTAGACTATAGTCCAGACTATAGATTAGAC
Organism: Lucilia sericata; assembly: GCF_015586225.1. NCBI lineage: Eukaryota > Metazoa > Arthropoda > Insecta > Diptera > Calliphoridae > Lucilia > Lucilia sericata. The sequence goes on along the minus strand of NW_023994513.1, from coordinate 176,483 downwards.
TATAGTCCAGACAAAAGACTAGACTCTAGAGTAGAGTTCACACTATAGACTAGGCTATAGTCTAGACTATATTTGAGTCCAGGCTATAGACTATATTTTAGTCCAGACTATAGAATAGGCTATAGACTAGACTATAATCCAGACTACAGACTAGACTATAGTCCAGACTATAGTACAGACTATAGACTTGACTTTACTCCAGACTATAAACTAGAATAGACTAGAAGATAGTCCAGACTATAGTACAGACTATAGACTTGACTTTACTCCAGACTATAAACTAGAATAGACTAGAATATAGTCCAGACTATAGACTAGACTATAGTCCAGACTATGGACTAGATTATAGTCCAGACTATAGACTAGATTATAGTCCAGACTATAGAATAGATTATAGTCCATACTATAGACTAGATTATAGTCCAGACTATAGACTAGATTATAGTCCAGAGTATAGACTAGACTATAATCTTGACTATAGACTAGATTATAGTCCAAACTAGATTATAGTCCAGAGTATTGACTAGACTATAATCCAGACTATAGAGTAGAGTCTAGTCCAGACTATAGACTAGACTATAGTCCAGACTATAAACTGGAGTCTAGTCTATATTCTGGATTAAATTCTATCTAAATCCAGACTATAGACTAGTCCTTAGTCTAGTCAATAGTCAAGTCTATAGATTGAATTATTTTTTTGCCTGTTGTTTTAACTACCTTCTAGTCTAACGTATAAAGGCTACTAGTCTAGACTATATTCTAGTCTAGTCTATTCTAGTCTATTCTAGTCAAATTGGACTAAATTATATAATTATGTTATTACTATTATTATAATATTAATTAATTATAATTTATCTGGACAATAGTATGAACCGTAGACTATAGTCTGAACTATCGACTGTAGTTTGGAGTATAGACTATCATCAAAACTATTTGGATTATTAACTTTAGTATGGACTATAGGCTATAGTCTTGACTATTGACTTTACACTGGACTATTGACTATACTTTTGACTTTAGTCTGGAGTATATACTGAATTATAGTTTGAACAATTCACTATTGGAATTTGTGTTTGTTTACAACCTTATTATTCTGTGGGAAAGGGTATATGAAGAAGAAAATGTAGGATCAATAGATATATTTTAACTTAAATTCCACTTACTTTGATAAAATCAAGATGATATTTTGTTTTATCGCATGTGTCATAATTGAGATATTAGTTTATAAAATAAAACTTTTCATATCATTTATTACGACACTATTTTTAAAAGAGGCCATAGTTTTTAGCTGCAGTTTAAAATATTAGCATATTGAAGCTCTGTAAAACAGAATATAGTGCAAAAAAATCCACTTTTTCTTTGATATTTTTTTATTAAATAAATTTTTATCAATTGACATATTTATTGATATATATTTTTAATTTTTTTGATGATTATTTAATCACATCCTATGATTTAAAAAATAAAATTAACACTTTTGATATAAAACAGGCCATAGTGCAATAAATGCAACTTTTTCATTGATATATTTTTAAATATTTACTAAATTTTATATTTTTAAATAAACAGATATTATTTGAACAAATTAAAACACACGAAACACAACAACAACGGAACGAACGAACGCACGAACTCTCGAGAGCTAGAACACTTTATCAATCAAAATTAAATTAAAACATATTTATTGTATTCCTATGTTAGCAAATTACATTGTTTTTTATTATATTCAACATTAAATTCTTATAATTTTATTAAACAAATTATTAACATTTCACAAAACAATTTTTTTTTTTTTTTTTCGGGTTTTAATTAGGATGGCGGTACATTAAGCACTCATATTGCCAGGTTATCACACGTTTGTCCAGAGAAAACCCCACCAACCGACCTATACCTTCATATAGGAAGTTGGAGCATCCGGACTTAATTTCATCAAAAGTATTAATGGTCTCCACCAGAAAAAAGTTTTAGAGTTTTAATGGTCTCCACCAGTAAATATTTGAGTTTAAATGGTCTCCACCAGGTTATATCGTGAGTATTTTATGGTCTCCACCAGTTAAATACATAACCTCACTCTGAGGTAAAACGAAAGCACGCGTTTAATGAAGACAACGCATAACTTAGAACAGTTATACGAAGTAGTGCATTAAATTAGTGCGGGGTGAGAAGTAATTCTGTCGAAAGCCCAGCAACAAGCACAAGCCTGACCGTCCTTAAGAAATAAAAACGATGACGCGAGAGTTGTTCCCCAACTCAGACCTGAATTACAACTGACAAAACAATTTGCACATACAGTGGACGTCCAATAGTACGTACACTCTTTATTACGAATATCCAATAATACGAATGGCAAAATTGTTGCATTGTCTACTCTATAGTACGAATAAAGTCACAATTTTTCTGTTCGATAGTACGAATAACTCATTTTTTATGGGAATTTTGGTTTTATTTACGTATGAATGAAGTTTTTATTATGTTTTTATTTTATTATTTTGGTATCATTCACCTTAAGCTCAGTAATTTTGAAGTTTTTTTGTATTTATTACAAGTGTTTTGTATTTTTAAAAATCCTATACACACAATTTACTGCATGTATATTTACAAATCAACAATTATTTAGTGTTATTAATTTATTTTATTGGAATTTTGATGACCCAAGAGAAGAAATTAAATTGGATGATAACGCCAATGAGGAAAGTATTTTATTAGTTCCCGACAATAACTCTGCTGAGAACAATATTGAAGCCTCAAAAGCGCTGTTATTGAAAAAGCCGTAAGAATCATTTTACAATGTAATAAACATCGATGTTAAATGATGGATTTTTTAATAAGTAAAATGATATTTATATATATGTATGAACTGTTAATTTTGAAAGTAGTGTGACTCCACATTCCAAACAATGGGTTTAAGGATAACTATTCTAATTTTTAAGAGAAAATTATAAATTAGAGAATTGTGGTATATTTATATATATTAAAATTTAAAACCTTCTACATACATATATCTCATTTCAACCATTGGACTCACAATACTTTCAAAATTAACAATTCATATACGTAAATATGTCCCTTTTATGCCTGTTTATGTACAAGAAATTTATTTAAAATAATACATATTTATTATATTTTGTTCCGTTATGTAATTTTTCATGAAAAATAAAACAAAAATAAATAAAATCCAATATTTTATGTGTATTATTTGAATTTAAACATACAAAATGTGTTGTTCAATAATACGAATTTTTCGGTATTACGAAAGGGCCTGACACTATATAATTCGTACTAGTGGACGTCCACTGTATTAGTAAAATATAAAGGAGAAACCGAAGGAAATACATTCATATTAATGCAAAACAAAACAGAGACAACAAAATCTAATAGCAAAAAAAGTAAACAGAGAGTAAGACGTACTCTCTTGGATTAAAGAAAACAAATGCAAATAAATAAACTTGTTGCTGCAACAAAACAAAATCAAAAGGAAATGACAAATTAACTTTCGTTAAGATGAAAACTACATATAGTTTTATAATTTTTGCTAATTTAACACATTTACACTAAAATTTTTGTTAAATAATTAGAAGAATTTAATAATTAAACACTTTTTCTAAACTTTTAATACAATTTTACATTTATAGCGACAGTTGAACCGAATTTTCAAGTTACCGAACAGAAGCAGCCACCCACGCACGTCTGACTGCAACGAATTTTCTAAAGAGACTGAAAAATTTAACGAAGAAGTTAAAGAAGAGTTTTTCTAAAAGAAGTTCATGTTGGAAACATGTTGATTTTGAATAAGTACAAACAGCATGAAAGGAGATATAAGGCTCGGTTATAATAAATGAGGAAATAAAAAAAAAGTAAAACGTAACATGGATTAGAATATTTTAAATCTGAATTTATTAAATAAACTCAAAAAATCTCACAAATTTCAATATTTGGGGCAATTTATATTATACTTCATTGGTAAAATGTGGTAAATTCCTATTTATGTTATGATACTTTTCTGGAAACATTTGTCTAGTCCACACTATTGACTAGATTAAAGCTCTGACTAAATAATAGACTAGAATAAAGACTGGACTATAGTCCAAATTATAAACTAGATAATTGTCCTGACTATTACTAGACCAAAGTGCAAACTATATGTGAAAATATGTGATGTACTTTCGACCAAAAGCTGACCTTTAACGCTCCAAACTAACTTCAAAATACCGTTATAAAGTTGATAGTCAATAAAAACAAGTTTGATAAAAACTCCTTTTTACAATTTACAGTTTTTGCTATAAACTCTACAAACACCTATACAAAATTTAAAGAAAAGTTATTTAATTTCCAAATATTCTTTAAGAATTTAATATAATTTACTAAAAATGTTTAAAACAATTTTCGCAAATTATTAAGTGAAAGGAGAAACTAAAGAGGAATAGGAACAAAAACAAACTAAAAATCTTCCTCTCTTGAGAAAAAAACACTTGTTGTTACACTAACACTAATACAAAGTTTGCAAATAGTTGATTGCAACATAAATATGTTGCTAAACATGAGAATTGAAGACAATTCTCTCAACTTTAAGTAAATTGCATTGAATTGGCGGGAAACGGATAGCGAAACAAAAAGAAATGATAAATGAACTTTCGTTAAGATGAAAACTACATATAGATATTGTTTTTAGCTAATTTAACACATTTACACAGGAATTTTTGTTAAATAATTATAAAAAACTAATAAATGAACACTTTTTTTAAACGTTTAACACTTTTTTAAAAATTATTCTAACATTTTAACCGTTTTTTTAAGATATCGAACCGCAGCAGCCACTCACGCACGTCCGGCTGCAACTAATTTACTAAAGAGACTAATTGGAATATTTAACGAAGGAGTTTAAGAAAAGTGTTTTTTTTTTTAGGATAAACTCTGAGATGGAAAATGTGAATTTTGGAATTGTGAGCCATGCAAAATAATGTTTTGAAATCAAAAGTACTAAACTATTTGAGATTTGAAAAAAGTAATGAAAATTTAAAACTTTAATATTTGCATTAGAATTCTTTAAAAAAAAAACAATGAAATCTTCTTGAACTTTTAAAAATTTTTAATTGTTTAAAATATTACTAATCAATTAAAATTGCAACAATTAATATTAGAATTTGCAAGTTGCACACATGTTTCTATAAGTGATAAATGTAACATAAATTTAAGTAATTTGAAATCATACAGAGTTTTTAAAATATATGGTCGTCTAACTTTCCAAACTAATTTTTTGCAAAATTTTGAAATAAAACATGACTTTAAAGCTCATAACTAGATTAATAATAACATTTGATAAGGATGGATTCATTTCAATTTCTAGTCAAAGATATTAATTTCAATATCAAATGTTATTACACCGTGCAGCAACTATTTTCACATAAGAAAAAATCTACATGTACAAGAACCTGTGGAACATTTGTATGCATATCATAACTTTCGTCTGGACTATAGACTATATATAGTCTGGACTATTGGCTATATACTGAACTTTCGACTACATTCTGGAGTGTTGGCTATGGCAGAATATGGTCTACTGTACAGTCCAGTACTCTGTACTTTTGTACATATGTTTACAAGAAGTTAATCTTATTATTCCGTGTAAAATAATATATGAAGAAGATAATGTAGGATGAATATTTTTTAACTTAAAATTCAACTTACTTTGATATCAGGATGAAATTTTGTTTTGTTTTGTCGCTCTAAGAATTTTTTTATAAAATAAACCTTATCGCCTCATACGCCATAGTGCAACAGAAGCACTTTTATTAGTGGATATTTACGTAAAATTTTTCACACATTTTTTCTATAAAATTTTAGCTTTGCACTATCAATACAAAATAGACTATTGTACTGTAATGCTCATTTTCTTTGAGATTTTTTTAAATAAATTTTTATCAATTGATAGATATATTTATATATATTTAACTTTTTTTAATGATCCATTATTTAATCACATATAATTTAAAATAAAATTAACACTTTTGATATAAAACAGGCCATAGTGCAATAAATGCAACTTTTTCATTGATATATTTTTAAATATTTACTAAATTTTATATTTTTAAATAAATAGATTTATTTTCTATTAATTATTTCAAGAAATTAAAACACACAAAACGCAACAACAACAACGTAACGAACGCACGAACTCTAGAGAGCTAGAACAGCTGACCGGTCAACACTTTTTTCAAACAAAAATCAAAAAAAACTAAAAACATAATTATTGTGTTTTTATTTTAGCGAAATTTTTTGTTTCTATTATAATAAACATTAAATTCTTATAATTTTATAAAAAAATATTAACATTTCACCAAACAATTTGCGCATATTAGTAAACTATAAAGGAGAAACCGAAGGAAAATACATTCATACTAATGCAAAACAGAGACAACAAAATCTAATAGCAAAAAAAGTAAACAGAGAGTAAGACGTACTCTCTTGGATTAAGGAAAATAAATGCAAATAATTAAACTTGTTGCTGCAACAATACACTATCAAAAGGAAAAGACAAATTAACTTTCGTTAAGATGAAAACTACATATACATAGTTTTATAATTTTTGCTAATTTAACACATTAACACTAGAATATTTATTAAATATTTAATAATTAAACACTTTTTCTAAACTTTTAATATAATTTCTCATTTATAGCGACAGTTGAACCGAATTTTGAAGTTATCGAACAGAAGCAGCCACTCACGCACGTCTGACTGCGACGAATTTTCTAAAGAGACTGAAAAATTTAACGAAGAAGTTAAAGAGCTTTTCTAAAAGAAATTCATGTTGGAAACATATTGATTTTGGATAAGTACATACAACATCAAAGGAGATATAAGGCTCGGATAATAAATGAGGAAATAATAAAAGTAAAAAGGAACATGGATTAGAATATTTTAAATATGAATTTATAAAATAAACTCAACAATATTTGGGCAATTCATATTATACTTCATGGGTAAAATGTGATAAATTCATATTTCTGTTATGATACTTTTCTGGAAACATTTGTCTAGTCCACACTATTGACTAGATTAAAGCTCTGACTAAATAATAGTCTAGGCTAAAGACTGGATTATAGTCCAAATTATAGATTAGATAATTGTCCAGACTATTATTAGGCCTTAGTGCAAACTATATGTGAAAATAGTATGTGATCACTAATATGTACTTTAGACCAAAATCTGACCTTTTACACTCCAAACTAACTTCAAATTACCGGTATAAAGTTGATATTCAATATGAACAAGTTTTATAAAAACTTCTCTTTACAATTTACAGTTTTAGTTATAAACGTTATTCTTTATTCTTAGAATATTTATACAAAATTCAAAGAAAAGTTATTAAATTTACAAATATTCTTTGAAAATTTAATACAATTTACTAAAAATGTCTTAAGCAATTAGCGCAAATTGAGGAGAAACTAAAGAGGAATAGGAACAAAAACAAACTAAAAATCTTTCTCTCTTGAGAAAATAAACACTTGTTTTTACACTAACACTAATACAAAGTTTGCAAATAGTTGATTGCAACATAAATATGTTGCTAAACATAAGAAATAAAAACAATTCTCTCAACTTTAAGTAAATTGCATTGAATTGGCGGGAAACGGATAACGAAACAAAAAGAAATGATAAATGAACTTTCGTTGAGATGAAAACTACATATAGATTTTGTTTTTAGCTAATTAAACACATTTACACTAGAATTTTTGTTTAATAATTATAAAAAACTAATAAATTAACACTTTTTCTAAACATTTAACACTTTTTTAATAATTATCCTAACATTTTAACCGTTTTTTTAAGATACCGAACCGCAGCAGCCACTCACGCACGTCCGGCTGCTACTAATTTACTAAAGAGACTAATTGGAATATTTAACGAAGGAGTTTAAGAGAGAGAGAGGGAGAAAATGTGAATTTTGTGAGCCATGCAAAATAATGGTGGAATAAATATTTGCGGATTTTATTTAATAACACAGGCCAACGATGATCCCAGTGTTATTTCGTGTGCAAATTTCGAATATGGAAATAAAAAAGTCGTATCACCCCACAATTTTCTACATTTTCATCTTTAAGTCCTTCTGACAGTATATAGACTTATGCTTTGAGTTATAGAAATGCATTCTGAAAAAAATTTGCGCGATAGGACCACGTTAACTGGTGGCATTACTGCTCTGAAGAGGAAAACTATTTTTACAAAAATGTTTGCACTATATTTATCTCTTTGTATTTTAATGATTGGAACATATATAACAAAATTCGGCTAAAAATTGTAAAAGTTATTACAAAAAACACTTAACTGAGAAATATTTAAAAAAAAAATTAACAAATTTTGAGAATTATTCTAATAATACCATGTCATTACATTAAATATATTCGTATTAACTTAAATGTGTTTTTTTATCCTCATTAGATAGCGTAAACCGTATTTGGGGTATAGACATAAATGGAAAACCCTTCAGACGGCAGTTTAAAAACTCCAGTTTTAAACTATTAACAATTTTGTTAAACAAATTTTAAAGTTTTAAGAAAATCTCCATGTGACTTATGGACAATGAAGAAAGGAATAAAATTGTAAAGAAATTAGGCAGATATCTCTAACATGTTAGCGGTACTTGTTACTTACATTTTTGGCGATTTCGGAGAAAAAATATATTTTGGTAAAATTTTTTGAAAAATGGGGTTTAAAACTTTTCAGAATATAAGATACAAGATAATGGGACACATGCATCTGAAGTTTTATTAAAATAGAAAAATGTTAACCTATAAACTGTAAAGTTATGCAATATTGGGAAAATTTCTTGAAACCATAGTGAAATTCTATGAAATCTTGTTTTCAAACGATTTGAATGAAACCTTTTAATTTGAATCGACTTTACTTGTACTTAATCAATAGTTTGGAATTTGTGGTTGTTTACAAGAAGTTAATCTATGTGAAATGATACATAAAGAAGAGAATATAGGATGAATACGTATTTTTTAACTTAAATTCAACTTACTTTGATAAAATCGGGATGAAATTTTGTTTTGTCGCTTGTGACATAATTGAGATATATTTTTATAAAATAAAACTTTTCATATAAATTATTAAGACACTATATTCAAAAGAGGCCATAGTGCAACAGATGCACTTTTATATTGGATATTTTCATAAAAATTTTCACACATTTTTTCTATGAAATATTAGCATATTTTAACTTTGCACTTTCTATACAAAACAGACTATTGCACTGTAATGTACATTTTCTTTGAGATTTTTTTAAATAAATTTTTATCAATTGATATATTTATAGATATATTTTTAATTTTTTTTAATGATCAATTATTAAATCACATATAATTTAAAAAAAAATAACACTTTTGATATAAAACAGGCCATAGTGCAATAAATGCAGCTTTTTCATTGATATATTTTTAAATATTTACTAAATTTTATATTTTTAAATAAATAGATATATTTTCTATTAATTATTTCAACAAATTAAAACACACAAAACTCAACAACAACAACAACGGAACGAACGAACGCACGAACTCTAGAGAGCTAGAACAGCAGACCGGTCAACACTTTTTTCAAACAAAAATAAAAAAACTAAAAACATAATCATTGTATTTTTATTTTAGCGAAATTCTTTGTTTCTATTATAATAAACTTTAAATTCTTATAATTTTATAAAAAAATATTAACATTTCACCAAACAATTTGCGCATATTAGTAAACAATAAAGGAGAAACCGAAGGAAAATACATTCATACTAATGCAAAACAAAACAGAGACAACAAAATCTAATAGCAAAAAAAGTAAACAGAGAGTAAGGCGTACTCTCTTGGATTAAGGAAAACAAGTGCAAATAAATAAACTTGTTGCTGCAACAATACATAAACAAAAGGAAATGACAAACAAACTTTCGTTAAGATGAAAACTACATATAGTTTTATAATTTTTGCTAATTTAACACATTTACACTAGAATATTTATTAAATATTTATAAGAATTTAATAATTTAACACTTTTTCTAAACTTTTAATATAATTTCACTTTTATAGCGACAGTTGAACCGAATTTTTAAATTACCTAACAGAAGCAGCCACTCACGCACATCTGACTGCATCGAATTTTCTAAAGAGACTGACAAATTTAACGAAAAAGTTAAAGATGAGCTTTTCTAAAAGAAGTTCATGTTGGAAACATGTTGATTTTGGATAAGTACATACAGCATCAAAGGAGATATAAGGCTCGGTTATAATAAATGAGGAAATAAAAAAAAAGTAAAACGTAACATGGATTAGAATATTTTAAATCTGAATTTATTAAATAAACTCAAAAAATCTCACAAATTTCAATATTTGGGGCAATTTATATTATACTTCATGGGTAAAATGTGGTAAATTCATATTTCTACTTTCTGGAATCATTTGTCTAGTCTACACTATTGACTAGATTAAAGCTCTGACTAAATAATAGACTAGACTAAAAACTAGACTATACTCCAAATTATAGATTAGATAATTGTCTAGACTATTACTAGACCATAGTATAGACTATATTTGAAAATATATAATCACTAATAAGTACTTTTGACCAAAAGCTGACCTTTTATACTCTAAACTAACTTCAAAATACAGGTATAAAGTTGATAGTCAACATGAACTCTACAAACACCTATACAAAATTTAAAGAAAAGTTATTAAATTTTCAAATATTCTTTAAGAATTTAATATAATTTACTAAAAATGTTTTAAACAATTTCCGAAAATTATGAAGTGAAAGGTGAAACTAAAGAGGAATAGGAACAAAAACAAACTAAAAATCTTTCTCTCTTGAGAAAAAAACACTTGTTTTTTACACTAATACTAATACAAAGTTTGTAAATAGTTGATTGCAACATAAATATGTTGCCAAACATGAGAAGTAAAGACAATTCTCTCAACTTTAGGAAAATTGCATTGAATTGGCGGGAAACGGATAACGAAACAAAAAGAAATGATAAATGAACTTTCGTTAAGATGAAAACTACAGATAGATATTTTTTTAGCTAATTTAACACATTTACACAGGAATTTTTGTTAAATAATTATATAAAACTAATAAATGAACACTTTTTCTAAACGTTTAACACTTTTTTAATAATTATTCTAACATTTTAACCGTTTTTTTAAGATACCGAACCGCAGCAGCCACACACGCACGTCCGGCTGCAACTAATTTACTAAAGAGACTAATTGGAGTATTTAACGAAGGAGTTTAAGAAAAGTGTTTTTTTTTAGGATAAACTCTGAGATGGAAAATGTGAATTTTAGAATTGTGAGCCATGCAAAATAATGTTTTGAAATCAAAAGTACTAAACTATTTGAGATTTGAAAAAAGTAATGAAAATTTAAAAATTTTAATATTTACATTAGAATTCTTTAAAAAAAAACAATGAAATCTTCTTGAACTTTTACAAATTTTTTTTGTTCAAAATATTATTTGTCAATTAAAATTGCAACAATTAATACATATTAGAAGTTACAAGTTTCACACTTGTAAAACTTGTACAGCAGAAATTTGAAATATTTTTTTACGTCATCATTGCAAAAATTTAAAATTTACAAAAAATATGTCTAACTTCAAATTTATATTCAAATTATAATTTTTCCAATTTGATCTACTGTTAAAACGGTAGAATTTACTTACAATGGACTAGACTAAATGTTTTCTATATAAAGAAAATATTAAATCAGCATATCTGAGAAAATATAATAGAGTCCTAAAATTTTGTCGAAAACACTTTATTATCATTATTAGTACATATTTAAGACAAAAAATGGGCGAAATAACAGTAAAAATGTCATTATCTGGCAAACTATTGGAGACTTAAAATTTAGCACGAAGAACTTTAATATTCGTCGGAACATTTTGGGGAAAATGGAGCTTGGGGAGCTTGGAACCTCCCATATGAATTAAATGCAAAATTAAGAATATCTGGAAAAATATTAGTTTATTCAAATACTTCAAAATCTTAAAGTAGGTTTTTTATTTATATTATTTTTAGGTAGCAAAGCACACTGCTAGCTAGTATAAATTTAATAAAAAGAGGGGAAATTGGAACTTGTTCTTTTTAAATGAAAAAATTATTCTAAAGTAAAAGTAAACATATCGATTATATTCAGTCTTAAATAGCACATGTTTTCAGGAGAGCAAAAAAACAAATGTTTATTTTGCAAATTGTTTAAAAAAATTAAAATAAACTAAAATTACGTAATTAGTAACATATTCAAACTCCTACTAGAGTCCTCAAATTTTGCACGAACAACATTGACACATATATGAATACTGGGAGAAAAATGGGCGAGCTAGCATTAGTGGGTGTGGCACATCCCATGCCTATATTGCTTGCCAATATCAAATGACGTACATAAATTTGGAAAACTATTACAGCTACAATTCCCAAATTTTGCACGATTAACTATAGTGTCAATATGAAAATGATGCGCAATAATGGGCGGATAATAAATAGTGGGCGTGTCATCCCCCATATAAAGTTAGTACCAAAATTCGTATATCTAGGAAACTATTTGGAGTGCTCAAATTTCGTCTGACCCAATATGAGTATTTAAGACAAATATGGGCGGACTAGAAAAAGGGGGCGTGGTACTTCCTATATGAATTAAACACAAAAATTCGTATATCGGGGAAACGATTGCAGCTAGAATGCTCAAACTTTGCAGATACAATTTTGACATCCATGTTGGTTTGCCCAAAAAATTGGCGGATCATGGGAGGTGATCCCTCCCATAAGAATTAAATAGAAAAAATCGTATATCGAGGAAATTATTGGAGATAGAATGTTCAAATGTATCTAATTTTTTGGCGGATAAGGGGAGCGTGGTCCCTCCCAACAACAATTACAATTATTACAAGTTTCCAGATAATTAAAAAATATTATTGTGAATTACGTATGGAAAAGGAAATTTAAAGAAATCGAAATTACTAACACAAAAACCGATTTGATATTGTCGGATGCCATTGATTTAAAAAACTTTATTTACTATAATGGTAAATACGTTGAAATATGGCGAATAAAAAAACTACTTTTAACATTTAAAAACCTGCAAATTTTTTTAAATTTAAATGCAATTAATATGAAAAAATTACAACTTTTATATGGAAAAAAGAAAGAAGAAGACGAAGAGGAAAAAGAAGAAGAAGAAAAAGAGAATTGCCCTACAAAAGTACAATATGACTTGATTTTAAGGAGAAAATATGATGAAATATGAAATCTGACTGAACCAATTTGTTGTGGAATAACATTGGAAAATATGGATTTACAAAAGGTGGCCGAGAATTGTTTAAACCTGAAAATATTAGCCTTGATAACATGTTTAAATCTTAAGCACGAACCACTAATAGTAGACAACAAAGAATAAACAAGAAGTGAAACGCTGTCATTTTTTTACAACAATAACATTACGCTCTTCTCACAGACGAGTGCTGTGTAAATCCAACACATATGTAAAAATTTTATTCTCTCTCCAAACTTCAAAACTTTTTCGCGAAAATTTGAGGATAATAGCACTTTGAAATATTTTTTTATCACTTAACATTATAGTTTATAATTTTTTTGCACAATTTAAACACATTTAATAGCCCAAAAATAATATATTTTTTACAAACGAAAAAAAAATATTTTTTATTTTTTGACATTGAATTTTTGTTGGTTGAAATTAAAACTAAAAAAAAACAATGTTGTAAATTTTCGTATGGTAAACGAAAAAGATATTTCAAATAAATAATTTATTTTTCAATATTATAGATTAAAAAACAAATAGACGTGTTTATAAAACGTTTGTAGATAAAATATGTGGAAAATATCTTAAGAAACCTTTCAAAGTATAAATTGAAATGTAATATTTTTTTTTCAATATTTTTCAATGCGATTTTTTGCAACTATGTTGACTTGAGAATTCTACTAATACATTCTTACAGTTAGGTACCGGATGACAGTAGACTTAGGTACTTTTGACAACAGTTTCATTTCTTATTTATTCTTTGGTAGACAATGACATCGATATTGAAGTTCTAAAAAATATGAAGAATTTACAAAAATTAAATTTACGTGCCTTCAATTGTAATTTGCAACACTTTTACACCTTAATGAATATTCAAAATATTATTAAACAATTACAGTTGCAGCAATTAATTGTTAATGTTAGAATTCATACAGATATTTTTGAAAATGTAAGAAATTTCAATAATTTTCAAACTTACAAAGTTTTTCAAATATCTGGTTTACATGTAGTTTTTAAAAAATCTTTATTCATAATAACTTTTTCTCAATAAAAGTAATTTATAAAATGTTGTACAAAATAAAAATTTTATTGTAGGTAAGTACCTACTATAAACCAACTATAAAAAGAAAATTGACATTATTTATACAAATTTGAGTGAAATTCATATCTAAAAAACCCAATATTTGATACTGCAAAAAAAAACGTTTAAAATGAACGCTATTAATGCAATTAATAATATTCGTAAGTACAATAATTACATTCTTAATTTCAAAATAATACGTAAATATGTATAACTTTTAAGATGATATTGCCCAAACAAGATCTACAAAAATTTACAATCCAAGGACGGATCCATTCGCGCTATCCGATGAGAATTTTAAAGGCAGATACCGGTTTACGAAAACCACAGTAAAAAAGATTGTAGCAATGACAATGGAAGACATTAAGTTAGAAAAAAGAGGATGTGGAACATCACCGGAACTCCAAGTGTTGGTAGCGTTAAGATGTTGGGGAAGAAGAGAGGTAAAATATGTCAACTTACACATGTTCTATATTAACATTATTTCTTCAGGCTCAAGATGATGCTGCAGAATTGCATGGCCTAACACAGCCAACTGTGTCAAGAATATGTGCTAGGGTAGCGCGGGCTTTGGCAAGACACGCAAGAGAAAAAATCAAAATGCCCAGCAACTTAAGCGAAGAACAAGAAGTGATGAGAGAATTTAAAGCAATAAAAAATTTTCCTGGAATTATTGGTGCAATAGACGGCACCCACATAAAAATAAAGAAAACAGGTGGAAGTCTTGCCCAATATTATATAAACAGAAAGGGGTATTATTCTCTCAATATACAGGTATATCCTTATAATTATGTATTTGAAATGAATTTTGTAATAATTTGCCCCATTTTAATATTTGCAAAGGTCGTTTGTGATGCTAACCTTAAAATAAGGGACATAGTTGCTAGATGGAGAGGAAGCACACACGACTGCCGCATTTTTAATGAATCAAATATTAAAGAACGTTTTGAAAACAAAGATTTCAGAGGTCGTTTATTAGGTGATTCAGGATACAAATTGCAACCATACCTCTTTACTCCTTTATTAAGACCTCAAAGCGAAAAAGAGATTAAATATAATAAAGCTCATATAGCAACGAGAAATACGGTGGAACGATGCTTCGGGGTATGGAAGCAGAGATTTCGTTGCTTGCTGGATGGATTAACAGTAAGTCTGGAAAATGGAAAAACTTTAATTATAGCTCTGGCTGTTCTTCACAATATTGCTGTTGAAGAAAAGGACACAACACCAGGTAAGAAAATCATATAATTATTTCAATAAAATATTAATTGATAAGTAAGTTTTTTTATTTTAATTGCATACAAATAATAACAATAACAAATTTAAATTAGTTATTAATAAAAATTAATTGCTAATTAAAAATTATACCATTTTGTTAAAAATATAAACAATTCATTTATTTTAAACTGTTTTCTTTTGCTTGCATTTTTCCCCAATCTGTAAAAAATATATATTTTTAGATGATTCTAACATAGATGTGACAATTGATATACAAAATATAATGGAAGAAAATCAAAATAATTGGACGGAACAACAAGATACTCGGTCAAAAATTATTTTAAATAGTTTTATTCAAAAACACTTTTAGCTTTTTATATTTATGCATTTATTAATATAAATTTTTATAATAATAAATATATGAATTAAACGAAATACTAACCAGCCAATTTGTTTTTGTTAATCATTATTTTGGTTCTGAGCAATTCATTTTCTAGGTCCAGATTTAGACCTCTTTTTTTCTCATTTTCAACTTGCAGAATGTGGAGCTCTTTGCGGCATTGCGTTTCTATATCAGCAATGGATTTAATTTTTTCGTCGTGCATATTTGTTTTTGGTTTCTTCAAAAAACATATTTTAAAATCACATGATATATCTAATTTTTTATTTTTTATATCGGTTGATATATAAGTATTAATAATTTTACCTTTTTCTTTACTGAGGTAAATTCATTTTTTATTTCAGCCGAGCTAACAATATTTACTGCTGCATTGTCTTCTTGTCCCGACATTGTTCCATTGTTATTCACTGTTACATTATCTTCTGGTACCGAAGATAAATCAACTTTTTCCGACTATAAATAAAACGCAAATGTACATAAGTTTTTCTTTGAATAAAAAATTATATCGTTCCTTTACATACGTTTGCAGAATTACTTTGACTGACTTCATTTAACACATTGGTATTTATCTAAGTTTAAAATTTAAAGAAGTGCATTAGTTTAGTAATGGGAAAGTAAAAATACATGTTTGTATGTATATATATACTTGGACATTTTATACCTCAGTAATAATAGCATCACAATCAAACTCATTAGTATCAACCACGAACTCATTTGGTAACCAAACGCTAAGTTCGTTGGCCAATAATGTAGATTCAACTGGTTTTGGTCCTCCCCCAGTTTTAAGAATCTCTCTACGATAATCGCTCATTTCCTTTTTTGCTTGAATTTTCATTGTGGTCCACTGCGATTTCAGTTGAAGCAATGAACGTGGACAACCTTGACATAAATTGTTGAAACTAGAAATTCTAATCTCATTAACCAATCTTAAATTAATAAAATTAATTTACTTTTCTTGCAGTTCCATCCATACTTTTTTCTTCCTTTGGTTGGTGTTTGTGTCCGTATTCTTGTCCTCTATTTGATCAACACGTTCCTTTATTAGATCCTTTAATAAAATCTATATACAAAAACGAAAAAATATGGATTTATGAATATACATATGGTTAAATCTTCGCTATAACAAAATTAATGTTTAATTACCTTATCTTCAGGTATCCAATTGTCTCCACGCTTCCTTTTTATATTATCTTTAATATCTTTTGTTTCCATTTTCACAAGAATTAATTGAAAATTTTATTTCAAAATTGTATAACTGACAACTAAAAAATGAAGTGTTGCCAGTAAAAATACCAAACATTTGAAAAAATGTTTTATACTAATAAACTATATATTAAAGGTTTCTGAATATTATATTTTATTAAGAGTTTATAACACGAAAAGGCTTTAATAACTACAAAAGGTAATAAACCAAAAATAATTTTTTTTTATAAATAAGGCTGAAAATATGTGGAAAATATCTTAAGAAACCTTTCAAAGTATAAATTGAAATGTAATATTTTTTTTTCAATATTTTTCAATGCGATTTTTTGCAACTATGTTGACTTGAGAATTCTACTAATACATTCTTAGAGTTAGGTACCGGATGACAGTAGACTTAGGTACTTTTGACAACAGTTTCATTTCTTATTTATTCTTTGGTAGACAATGACATCGATATTGAAGTTCTAAAAAATATGAAGAATTTACAAAAATTAAATTTACGTGCCTTCAATTGTAATTTGCAACACTTTTACACCTTAATGAATATTCAAAATATTATTAAACAATTACAGTTGCAGCAATTAATTGTTAATGTTAGAATTCATACAGATATTTTTGAAAATGTAAGAAATTTCAATAATTTTCAAACTTACAAAGTTTTTCAAATATCTGCTTTTGATGAATATTTTGAATTCTTAAATGTTCAAACCGCAATTTTGCAAAAATTTGAAAATTTTTCTAATTTGCGAATAGACTGTTCTGGCAGAGCTAATTTGATACTCAAAGATTTCTTTAATATTTTATAAAAATTTTGTAAAAATTTAACATATTTATGGTTGGAAACCTGTACTATAAATGATTTTATAGCATTGCCCAAATTATAAGAACTTTATCTCTCGGACTGTGAAGGATTTAGTTTTACAAATTTGAAAACTATATTAAATGAAATGTCTTTAAAATCGTTCACTTCCATTTGGATCAATTATAAAGGAGATTTCCAAAACATTGCAAAAATTCGAAAGTCATCATTTTAATAACAAATATTTCACAGAGTTATTCATGCTTAACGCGACAAACAAAGAATAAACAAGAAGTGAAACGCTGTCATTTTTTTACAACAATAACATTACGCTCTTCTCACAGACGAGTGCTGTGTAAATCCAACACATATGTAAAAATGTTATTCTCTCTCCAAACTTCAAAACTTTTTCGCGAAAATTTGAGGATAATAGCACTTTGAAATATTTTTTTATCACTTAACATTATATTTTATAATTTTTTTGCACAATTTAAACACATTTAACAGCCCGAAAATTATATATTTTTTACAAACGAAAAAAAAATATTTTTTATTTTTTGACATTGAATTTTTGTTGGTTGAAATTAAAACTAAAAAAAACAATGTTGTAAATTTTCGTATGGTAAACGAAAAAGATATTTCAAATAAATAATTTATTTTTTCAATATTATATATTAGAAAACAAATAGACGTGTTTATAAAATGTTTGTAGATAAAATATGTGGAAAATATCTTAAGAAACCCTTCAAAGTATAAATTGAAATGTAATATTTTTTTTTCAATATTTTTCAATACGATTTTTTGCAACTATGTTGACTTGAGAATTCTACTAATACATTCTTAGAGTTAGGTACCGGATGACAGTAGACTTAGGTACTTTTGACAACAGTTTCATTTCTTATTTATTCTTTGGCGACAAATCTCACAAACCTAACAGAATTATATTGGCGTACGAATGAAAAAAAGTTAACAAGTTATGAGTTTCAAAATTTACCTCAAATTTAAAGTTACTTATATTCAATTGACGATTTTGTAATATCCGATTTTCTAATGCTTCTCAAACATGAGCATTTGCAGGAATTATTACATAGTGATTATAGATATTGTCGTGTCGACGTTGAATTAAGTGAAATTAAAGCATTTCAAAGCAATCTTTTGTATCTCAAAGTACATTGGAAATTGATACTCTCTATGAAATATTTTTTGCTAGATTTCTTAAATATGAATAGAAAATTGTCTTTTAAATGTGACATAATAAGATCTGATGTAATACGTGATATAGTGTGTAGTAGGAAATTTCCAACACGTTTTAAAAGTATAACGTTGTATTCATAAAAAATGCTTATTTTAGATTTAAATCACACAATAGTTAAAGTACACTTTAGACTTAAAAGCCATTAATAAAATTGTGGTATTCATAAACAAATAATAAACCTACATTAACTATTGTGCTGTTTATTGTTTAACTTGGCAGCACTGTACCATTTGGCTGTCATTTTCTGTGTTAGTGTTGCGTACAATTAGGATAAAATATTCGTTGAGTCGGTTTTCTTAATTTAATATTTTTGGTTATAACACATTTTTGAAAATAAGAACAAACTTTAAAGAAAAATAAATGTATACATGGCTACAATAAATATATATTTAGTTCAGATGAATGAATATAACATATATATTTTTAATTATAATTAAAAGTATTCTAATAACGAATATTTTGTGACAAAATAAACATCACTATGCACATTTTGTAATTTTTACTTATTTTTATAGCAATTTTTAATAAATTTTTGCAAATACTGATAAATTTCTTTAATAAAGGACTACATTTTATTGCCGGAGAAGATATTTTGCATTGATATAACACTAATCAATATAATTTACACTCTTAATTACTTCATGGCTTTATATTTAGCGAATAAACTATGAAAAAGACAAATAAAATGATTGTGGCCATGATTTGATTGACAGGCGGGCATTTCCAAATTGCCAAAAATAGTATTGACCAACTGGAATATTGTCAAATATTCATCTATTAATCCAATAATGCCTAGAATTTAGTTTTTCCACCAAAATAGAAACTTTTAAAATATATCTGGAATTTTATTTACAAATTTGTAAACGTTAAAATTACAATTTTTAGATTTTATTTCAGAATAAAACATGATTAGTTTTCGTCTTCAACCTAAAATTAATGAAAAAAGCTAATCAGAGACAAAATTTGTAAGAATTCAACTTATTGTTGGCTTAAAGTAGGGTCGAGCGTACAATAAATTTTTTCTATTTGTCATTGGTTTATTGAAGGTATTTTAAGCTATTTGACGTTTATGAATACCATTTTCGTGGATTTTGCTTAATAATGTTTAATAAACCTAAATTAACTTTTTATGAATACAACCGTAAATATTTGCGGCTTTTCTATAGGTAAATTGAATGTAAATTTATAAAAATTATTAATAGTTTTATAATAAAACAAATATTCTATATAATTTTTAGCTTGTGATTCTATTCAGCAGCAACGTGAAGAGACTATGCCGCATATTAAAGATCTTATTGAATCATATAAAATCTGTCATCGTGGACCATACGTTATATTGCAGTAGTATTATTAATTTTTCTATATAAGACTTAAATTTGTCAAATTAGTAAATTAATGAAATTATTATGTAAATTCTTATGTTTTTTTATTTAATATAATTTGCACAATTGTCTATTTAACGATTAGACTATAGACTAGACTATAGACTAGACTATAGACTAGACTATAGACTAAACTATAAACTAGACTATAAACTAGACTATAAACTAGACTATAGACTAGACTATAAACTAGACTATAGACTAGTCTATTTGCTGATCTATGGTCTAATATATAGTCTGGACTATTGCTAAGTGTTTAGTTTGGATTTTAGTCGAGTAAATAGACAGGATTATTGTTAAGTCTATGGTTACTTAAACAATTATTTAAAAGCCGTGAAGAATGTATTATCCAAAATATTATATACTTATATTTTATATTTGTATGTTTTTAGGTCATTAACATATTCATATTTCAAATTTGGAGTCTGTACGTTACTTTTTACTTTTATCTCCCTGAAAGCTGTAAAAATCAAAAATTTAGATTTTCCATACCTGAACTTACTTTTGAAATGCTCCTTCGTTAAATGTTCCAATTAGTCTCTTTAGTAAATTAGTTGCAGTCGGACGTGCGTGAGTGGCTGCTGCGGTTCGGTATCTTGTAAAAACGGTTAAAATGTTAGAATAATTATTAAAAAAGTTTTTAACGTTTAGAAAAAGTGTTAATTTATTAGTTTTTTATAATTATTAAACAAAAATTCTGTTTAATTAGCTAAAAACAAAATCTATATGTAGTTTTCATCTTAACGAAAGTTCATTTATCATTTCTTTTTGTTTCGT
Source organism: Lucilia sericata (assembly GCF_015586225.1). Taxonomy (NCBI): domain Eukaryota; kingdom Metazoa; phylum Arthropoda; class Insecta; order Diptera; family Calliphoridae; genus Lucilia; species Lucilia sericata. The sequence goes on along the minus strand of NW_023994513.1, from coordinate 155,070 downwards.
TATCCCTTTCCCACCAATTCAATGCAATTTACTTAAAGATGAGAGAATGGTCTGTATTGCTCATGTTTGGCAACATATTTATTTTGCAATCATCTATTTGCCAACATGTATGTATTAGTGTTAGTGTAAAAACAAGTGTTTTTTCTCAATAGAGAAACATTTCTAGTTTGTTTTTATTCCTATTCCTTTTTAGTTTCTCCTTTTACTTAATAATATGCGGAAATTGTTTAAAATATTTTAGATTCTTAAAGAATATTTGCAAATTTAATAACTTAACATATAGACTACAGTCTAGTCAATAGCCTAATCTATAGTCTAGTCTATAGTCTAGTCTATAGTCTAGTCTATAGTCTAGTCTATAGTCTAGTCTATAGTCTAGTCTATAGTCTAGTCTATAGTCTAGTCTATAGTCTAGTCTATAGTCTAGTCTATAGTCTAGTCTATAGTCTAGTCTATAGTCTAGTCTATAGTCTAGTCTATAGTCTAGTCTATAGTCTAGTCTATAGTCTAGTCTATAGTCTAGTCTATAGTCTAGTCTATAGTCTAGTCTATAGTCTAGTCTATAGTCTAGTCTATAGTCTAGTCTATAGTCTAGTCTATAGTCTAGTCTATAGTCTAGTCTATAGTCTAGTCTATAGTCTAGTCTATAGTCTAGTCTATAGTCTAGTCTATAGTCTAGTCTATAGTCTAGTCTATAGTCTAGCCTATAGTCTAGTCTATAGTTTAGTCTATAGTCTAGTCTATAGTCTAGTCTATAGTCTAGTCTATAGTCTAGTCTATAGTCTAGTCTATAGTCTAGTCTATAGTCTAGTCTATAGTCTAGTCTATAGTCTAGTCTATAGTCTAGTCTATAGTCTAGTCTATAGTCTAGTCTATAGTCTAGTCTATAGTCTAGTCTATAGTCTAGTCTATAGTCTAGTCTATAGTCTAGTCTATAGTCTAGTCTATAGTCTAGTCTATAGTCTAGTCTATAGTCTAGTCTATAGTCTAGTCTATAGTCTAGTCTATAGTCTAGTATATAGTCTAGTCTATAGTCTAGTCTATAGTCTAGTCTATAGTCTAGTCTATAGTCTAGTCTATAGTCTAGTCTATAGTCTAGTCTATAGTCTAGTCTATAGTCTAGTCTATAGTCTAGTCTATAGTCTAGTCTATAGTCTAGTCTATAGTCTAGTCTATAGTCTAGTCTAGTCTATAGTCTAGTCTATAGTCTAGTCTATAGTCTAGTCTATAGTCTAGTCTATAGTCTAGTCTATAGTCTAGTCTATAGTCTAGTCTATAGTCTAGTCTATAGTCTAGTCTATAGTCTAGTCTATAGTCTAGTCTATAGTCTAGTCTATAGTCTAGTCATAGTCTATAGTCTAGTCTATAGTCTAGTCTATAGTCTAGTCTATAGTCTAGTCTATAGTCTAGTCTATAGTCTAGTCTATAGTCTAGTCTATAGTCTAGTCTATAGTCTAGTCTATAGTCTAGTCTATAGTCTAGTCTATAGTCTAGTCTATAGTCTAGTCTATAGTCTAGTCTATAGTCGTCTAGTCTATTAGTCTAGTCTATAGTCTAGTCTATAGTCTAGTCTATAGTCTAGTCTATAGTCTAGTCTATAGTCTAGTCTATAGTCTAGTCTATAGTCTAGTCTATAGTCTAGTCTATAGTCTAGTCTATAGTCTAGTCTATAGTCTAGTCTATAGTCTAGTCTATAGTCTAGTCTATAGTCTAGTCTAGTCTATAGTCTAGTCTATAGTCTAGTCTATAGTCTAGTCTATAGTCTAGTCTATAGTCTAGTCTATAGTCTAGTCTATAGTCTAGTCTATAGTCTAGTCTATAGTCTAGTCTATAGTCTAGTCTATAGTCTAGTCTATAGTCTAGTCTATAGTCTAGTCTATAGTCTAGTCTATAGTCTAGTCTATAGTCTAGTCTATAGTCTAGTCTATAGTCTAGTCTATAGTCTAGTCTATAGTCTAGTCTATAGTCTAGTCTATAGTCTAGTCTATAGTCTAGTCTATAGTCTAGTCTATAGTCTAGTCTATAGTCTAGTCTATAGTCTAGTCTATAGTCTAGTCTATAGTCTAGTCTATAGTCTAGTCTATAGTCTAGTCTATAGTCTAGTCTATAGTCTAGTCTATAGTCTAGTCTATAGTCTAGTCTATAGTCTAGTCTATAGTCTAGTCTATAGTCTAGTCTATAGTCTAGTCTATAGTCTAGTCTATAGTCTAGTCTATAGTCTAGTCTAGTCTATAGTCTAGTCTATAGTCTAGTCTATAGTCTAGTCTATAGTCTAGTCTATAGTCTAGTCTATAGTCTAGTCTATAGTCTAGTCTATAGTCTAGTCTATAGTCTACTCTATAGTCTAGTCTGTAGTCTAGTCTATAGTCTAGTCTATAGTCTAGTCTATAGTCTACTCTATAGTCTAGTCTATAGTCTAGTCTAAAGTCTAGTCTATAGTCTAGTCTTTAGTCTAGTCTGTAGTCTAGTCTATAGTCTAGTCTATAGTTTAGTCTATAGTCTAGTCTATAGTCTAGTCTATAGTCTAGTCTTTAGTCTAGTCTGTAGTCTAGTCTGTAGTCTAGTCTGTAGTCTAGTCTATAGTCTAGTCTATAGTCTAGTCTATAGTCTAGTCTATAGTCTAGTCTATAGTCTAGTCTATAGTCTAGTCTATAGTCTAGTCTATAGTCTAGTCTATAGTCTAGTCTATAGTCTAGTCTATAGTCTAGTCTATAGTCTAGTCTATAGTCTAGTCTATAGTCTAGTCTATAGTCTAGTCTATAGTCTAGTCTATAGTCTAGTCTATAGTCTAGTCTATAGTCTAGTCTATAGTCTAGTCTATAGTCTAGTCTATAGTCTAGTCTATAGTCTAGTTTATAGTCTAGTCTAGTCTAGTCTATAGTCTAGTCTATAGTCTAGTCTATAGTCTAGTCTATAGTCTAGTCTATAGTCTAGTCTATAGTCTAGTCTATAGTCTAGTCTATAGTCTAGTCTATAGTCTAGTCTATAGTCTAGTCTATAGTCTAGTCTATAGTCTAGTCTATAGTCTAGTCTATAGTCTAGTCTATAGTCTAGTCTATAGTCTAGTCTATAGTCTAGTCTATAGTCTAGTCTATAGTCTAGTCTATAGTCTATAGTCTAGTCTATAGTCTAGTCTATAGTCTAGTCTATAGTCTAGTCTATAGTCTAGTCTATAGTCTAGTCTATAGTCTAGTCTATAGTCTAGTCTATAGTCTAGTCTATAGTCTAGTCTAGTCTAGTCTAGTCTAGTCTAGTCTAGTCTAGTCTAGTCTAGTCTATAGTCTACATTTCTACAACTTTTACTGACAACATTGTAAGATCTAACAATCGTGTAGTCTTTGGTCTAGTTTTAAGTCTGAACTATAGTCTAGTCTATAGTCACAACTTGTTTTCAACTATAGACTAGATTATATATAGTCTTGACTATAAACTAGACTATGGTATCGACTTCACAAAATTTACCAAAAAAAAAACAAAATTTTAATATTTACCCATGAAGTATGAATTGTCTAAAATATTTGCGAGTTGTTAGGTCATATATATACATATGTATGTATATACATATGTATACATACATACGTAAATCTATGTATGTATAAATCAAAACTTAATTTGTTTCATCTTCTGAAACTCCTTCGTTAAATATTCCAATTAGTCTCTTTAGAAAATTTGTTGCAGTCAGACGTGCGTGAGTGGCTGCTGCGGTTCGGTATACTAAAAAAAACAGTTAAAGCGTCGCTATAAATGTGATATTATATTAAAAGTGTAGAAAAAGTGTTAAATTATTAGATTCTTATAATTATTTAATCGAAATTCTAGTGTAAATATGTTAAATTTGCTCAAATCCAACAAAAAAAATAGTTTTCATCTTAACGAAAGTTAATTTGTCATTTCCTTTTGTTTCGTTATCCGTTTCCCGCCATTCGGGTACAATTGTTTTTCATTTGTTGCAGCAACAAGTGTTGGTTTTTGCATTTGTTTTTTCTTTCTCCAAGAGAGTACAACAGAATGAGTTGTTTACTTTTTTCTATCAGATTTTGCTGTTTTTGTTTTGATTTAGTGTTTGCCTGCAGTTTCTCCTTTATAGTATTTTATTAGTGTGCGCAAATTGTTTAGTGAAATGTTAGTAATTTTTTTAAAATTATAAGAATTTATGTTGATTATAATAAATAACAGTGTAATAATAACAATAACAATGTTAAATAAAAAACTGTTATTATGTTTTTAGTGTTTTTCAACAATGTTAGGCCGGCTGTTCTAGTTCTCGTGCGTGCGTTCGTCCGTTCCGTAGTCGTTGTTGCGTTTGTGTGTTTTTATTTATTGAAATAATTAATAGAAAATAAATCTATTTATTACATAAATATAAAATTTAATAAATATGTATAAATATATGAATGAAAAAGTTGCATTTATTGCACTATGGCCTGTTTTGTATCAAAAGTGTTAAATATTTTAAATCATATGTGAATAAATAAATTATAATTATTGCAAAAATAAAAAAATATATAAAATGATCAATTGATAAAAGTTTATTTAATAATGCATTTATTGCACAATAGCCTGTTTTGTATAACAAGTGTAGAGCTCAAATATGTTAATATTTATTTCATGAAGAAAATATGTGCATCTGTTGTGAAAAGTTTTTTTTTTCTATAAAAAAATATGTATCTCAATTATGTCACAAGCGACGAAATAAAATGTCAACCTGATATTATCAAAGTAAGTAGAATTGATGTTCATATCCATACTCCATTTACAAATTTATCCTATCCTAGTCCAGTATACATATGTACATATACATATACCAGTCTATAGTTTAAGCAATAACCTCTATTCTATACTATATGCTAGACAATAGTCTAGTTTGCCGTCCAGACTATAGTCTCTAATATTTCATAATATAGTCTATAATGCTGTAGTCTAGTCTATAGTCGAGACTATAATCTAGAGTCCAGACTGTAGTCTATAGTCTTTACTATAGTTTATATTCCAAATATTTGTCTATAGTCCAAACTTTAGTCAATAGTACAGACTATAGTCAATAGAACAGACTATTGCTTATAGTTCTTACTGTTTCCATTAGTCCAGATTTTAGCCTGTGGCCTATATTCCCGAATATAATCTATAGTCCAGACTATAGTCTAAAGTCCAGAGTATAAGCTATAATCCAGACTGTAGTCAATAGTCCAGACTGTTATCCAGACTATAATCTATAGTCGAAACCATTATCAATAGTCCAAACTATAATCTATAGTCCAGACTATAATCTATAGTCCAGACTATAATCTATAGTCCAGACTATAATCTATAGTCCAGACTATAATCTATAGATCAGACTATAATCTATAGTCCAAACTATAATCTATAGTCCAGACTATAATCTATAGATCAGACTATAATCTATAGATCAGACTATAATCTATAGTCCAGACTATAATCTATAGTCCAGACTATAATCTATAGTCCAGACTATAATCTATAGTCCAGACTATAATCTTTAGTCCAGACTATAATCTATAGTCCAGACTATAATCTATAGTCCAGACTATAATCTATAGATCAGACTATAATCTATAGTCCAAACTATAATCTATAGTCCAAACTATAATCTATAGTCCAGACTATAATATATAGTCCAGACTATAATATATAGTCCAGACTATAATCTATAGTCCAGACTATAATCTGTAGTCCAGACTATAATCTATAGTCCAAACTATAATCCATAGACCAGACTATAATCTATAGTCCAAACTATAATCTATAGTCCAAACTATAATCTATAGTCCAGACTATAATCTATAGTCCAGACTATAATCTATAGTCCAGACTATAATCTTTAGTCCAGACTATAATCTATAGTCCAGACTATAATCTATAGTCCAGACTATAATCTATAGTCCAGACTATAATCTATAGATCAGACTATAATCTATAGTCCAGACTATAATCTATAGTCCAAACTATAATCTATAGTACAGACTATAATCTATAGTCCAGATTATAATCTATAGTCCAGACTATAATATATAGTCCAGACTATAATCTATATTCCAGACTATAACCTATAGTCCAGACTATAACCTATAGTCCAGACTATAATCTATAGTCCAGACTATAATCTATAGCCCAGACTATAATCTGTAGTCCAGACTATAATCTTTAGTCCAGACTATAATCTTTAGTCCAGACTATAATCTGTAGTCCAGACTATAATCTATAGTCCAGACTATAATCTATAGACCAAACTATTATCTATAGTCCAAACTATAATCTATAGTCCAGACTAAAATCTATAGTCCAGACTATAATCTATAGTCCAGACTATAATCTATAGTCCAGACTATAATCTATAGATCAGACTATAATCTTTAGTCCAGACTATAATCTATAGTCCAGACTATAATCTATAGTCCAGACTATAATCTATAGATCAGACTATAATCTATAGTCCAAACTATAATCTATAGTCCAAACTATAATCTATAGTCCAGACTATAATATATAGTCCAGACTATAATCTATAGTCCAAACTATAACCCATAGACCAGACTATAATCTATAGTCCAAACTATAATCTATAGTCCAAACTATAATCTATAGTCCAGACTATAATCTATAGTCCAGACTATAATCTATAGTCCAGACTATAATCTTTAGTCCAGACTATAATCTATAGTCCAGACTATAATCTATAGTCCAGACTATAATCTATAGATCAGACTATAATCTATAGTCCAAACTATAATCTATAGTCCAAACTATAATCTATAGTCCAGACTATAATCTATAGTCCAGACTATAATCTATAATCCAAACTATAATCTATAGTCCAGACTATAATCTATAGTCCAGACTATAATCTATAGTCCAGACTATAATCTATAGCCCAGACTATAATCTGTAGTCCAGGCTGTAATCTTTAGTCCAGACTATAATCTATAGTCCAGACTATAATCTATAATCCAGACTATAATCTATAGTCCAGACTATAATCTATAGTCCAGACTATAATCTGTAGACCAAACTATTATCTATAGTCCAAACTATAATCTATAGTCCAGACTAAAATCTATAGTCCAAACTATAATCTATAGTCCAGACTATAATCTATAGTCCAGACTATAATCTTTAGTCCAGACTATAATCTATAGTCCAGACTATAATCTATAGTCCAAACTATAATCTATAGTCCAGACTAAAATCTATAGTCCAGACTATAATCTATAGACCAAACTATTATCTATAGTCCAGACTATAATCTATAGTCCAGACTACAATCTATAGTCCAAACTATAATCTATAGTCCAAACTATAATCTATAGACCAGACTATAATCTATAATCCAAACTATAATCTATAGTCCAGACTGTAGTTTTAAGTTTAGACTATAGTCTACTGTTCAGACTGTAGTGTTTAGTTTAGACTAAAGTCTATAATTTTGATTCTAAAGAAAAATACATATTTAAATTCTTTTTTTTATAGAAAGTTTTTATTATTATTTATTTTTCACAAAATTCAAATAAATAAACGATTCAATTCACAAGAAACAAAAGCTAAACCCTTAAAAATAAATGTTGCTCTCTAAAAAAGAGCAAATTATGCATTCACATATAAACATAAGTACCCTGTAATTAATGATGTGGCGTTTAGAGTGATAATAGAAATAAATAAAATACAGCATTTATTAGCTATATAATATTTAAAGTTGACACAAAACAAATAAAGAAATAAAAAATGCTTAGAAAAATACTTTCGATGATTATAGTGAAAGACATTATTAGCAAAGTTGATTAGTAATTAAATATATGTAATGTATGTTAAGTATAAGTGTTAACTTAAACAGCTGATTCTTTTAAATCTTCAGTTGAATCACAAGCAGCTGCCGCCGACATGCCCACACCCATGGCATTTAAGAGATTAGATACCGGACCTGCACCACCAATTTGTGATTTATAACTGTCCATCATATTTTTCAAAGTATTCACATTGATATTAATCGGTTCGAAATCTTCTATATCATCAAAATCATCTTCCGCAGTGGCCTTAGAGGCAGTAGCTTTCGTTTTTTTAGTACTTGTGGCAGAGAAACTTTGTCCTATAGTAGTTTTAGCCAATTCACGATCCATTTGATCCATGTAGGCTTTAATATCAGCATCTATATGTTTTTCTGCATCTGCCATGGCGGCAAAATTACGCTCCATATCATCTTCATCCTCATAGTCGCTCATTTCGGAATTTGAATCCCATTTATCTTCGGGTATAACAAAATCTAAAAAGCTTTTAACTTGTGTAGTAAAACTTTCATCGGCATCTGAGGTGTTAATGGATTGATTCAACTGTACAGGATTTTTGCGACAGGCCTGACGCATAGAATTGTTCTTTTTAACTTTGGCCTTGAAATCAGCTCTGTTGTTAAAGCGTCTAGCTGAAGCGGTTTCTTCATCAGTGCTGTCATCATCCGAATCACGTTCTATGCCCTCAAAGGCTGATTGTTTTTCCAAAAACTCTGCTATATTTTTGGTAAATTCCTCTGCATTTATATCACCATTCGATTTGTAAAGTTTTTTGGGACCATAACGTTCCGTAAGCATGGCATCCAATTGTTCGGCTGTAATGTTAAGCCAATCATCCGAATCACTGGGCTGTTGAAAAGTAATGAAAAAAAGTTTTAATATTTTATATAGCATTACTTATTGTCGTTCACTTACCCTTAAATTATTTTCCTCATCTCTTAATTCTTCTGCATTGATTTCAGTGCTTCTTAATAAATCCAATATCTCTTTGCCCACCAGGGGAGCTGTACGAAAACGTGTTTGATTGTCTCTGAAATACAACTTAGCCTGTTCCAATAATCTCTTATAGTCTGCAGAACCTTCAATATTTTCCCGGAAATAACCTTTAGCCTGTAGACTTCTTACATATGCCTTCCATGCGGGAGAATTTTCTTCATCCTTGGCATCTTTAGCCTGAGAAGCTAAAATTTCAAAACCACAAGCCAACTTAATGCCCAATAAATCCTCTTTATATTCCTCACTACTGGGACTGCCCGTTAAATTCCAACCAATTTTACGATCAGGCATATAATTACTGTGCATTATCATGGCATACAGACATTTGGTGAAACAAACATTGGTGCGTACTCGCTGTTCGGGAGGAAAATAACGCATAGAACGGCAGGCTTTCATGTCTATGGGATCACGTTCACAGAAAGCTCTCACAGCAGCCGCTATCAACGAAGGTTGCTTTTTCAAAATCATGGCCACTCCCAAGGGCAGACGCACAATTTGATGATGTAAATTTGTATTTTCCAACGTTTCGAATTCCTTCATTCTTTCATCAATACAACTCTGTATTTCCTTCGATACCTTATAAAGCGTTTGATTGTCTTGAATCTTTGACACAGCCGTAGCCACCGACATCATTTTAACCGTATTTGAGGGTGAATTCTGTACTAAATGCATACAACCATTTGCTAAATAAACTCGCTGTTCACAAGTATCGGGATTGGCCCATTTGGGCAAAACATCGGCTGCTTCTATTAACAAAAATTCCCCATCCGAGTCAATTACTCGTGCAGTAATATTGGGAAATTCTTTTGTTAATTGTTTCAAAAGAAAAACGATAAACCATTCGTCGGCAATATTGTCACCGTAATGGGTGACACCATGCAAGTGGGGCGGTAAAGAGTCTGTTTTTGGGGGTGAAAGAAGAAAATAATGTATTAGAAAAAGAAAGAAAACAAATTTAATTCATTGCTGATGTTATTTTATGAATGAAAATAAATAAGTAGAAGGAAATGTTTTGTGTGAATCCCCATGACTTAAAATATCTCAATGAAATTGTGATAAAAATAGATTTTTATTATTGTTTATAGAGGGAAAACCTATTATTTATGTTGTTGCGTTTTCTAATATAAACAGATTTGCTGTTTTTATATTTAATTTTGTTTATAATACAAACAACGATGTTAATAGGCAAATTTTGTTTTTGTTTTTAATTTTTATTAAATCGCTTAAGTGAATGGCGTATTGTATAAAAAACATTTTTTGGGAAAAAAAGTATTTCTTTGGGAAAACCTCAGTTTTCTAGAAGAAAAAAGGAAAAAATTTATATTTTGGTGCAAAAGCTTTTCAATGAAAAAGCGCTTTGAAAGATATTACTGAAAAAACAAGCTTCTTTTGTGAAAATCATTTTTGATAAAACTAATTTCTTATAAAAAAAGCAAAAGAACTGAAGTAGAACTGAACTAGAACTGAACTAGGACTGAACTAGAACTGAACTAGAACTGAACTAGAACTGAACTAGAACTGAACTAGAACTGAAATAGTACTGAACTAGAACTGAACTAGAACTGAACTAGAACTGAACTAGAACTGAACTAGAACTGAACTAGAACTGAACTAGAACTGAACTAGAACTGAACTAGAACTGAACTAGAACTGAACTAGAACTGAACTAGAACTGAACTAGAACTGAACTAGAACTGAACTAGAACTGAACTAGAACTGAACTAGAACTGAACTAGAACTGAACTAGAACTGAACTAGAACTGAACTAGAACTGAACTAGAACTGAACTAGAACTGAACTAGAACTGAACTAGAACTGAACTAGAACTGAACTAGAACTGAACTAGAACTGAACTAGAACTGAACTAGACTAGAACTGAACTAGAACTGAACTAGAACTGAAACTAGAATGAACTAGAACTGAACTAGAACTGAACTAGAACTGAACTAGAACTGAACTAGAACTGAACTAGAACTGAACTAGAACTGAACTAGAACTGAACTAGAACTGAACTAGAACTGAACTAGAACTGAACTAGAACTGAACTAGAACTGAACTGACTGAACTAGAACTGAACTAGAACTGAACTAGAACTGAAACTAGAACTGAACTAGAACTGAACTAGAACTGAACTAGAACTGAACTAGAACTGAACTAGAACTGAACTAGAACTGAACTAGAACTGAACTAGAACTGAACTAGACTGAACAGAACTGAACTAGAACTGAACTAGAACTGAACTAGAACTGAACTGAACTGAACTAGAACTGAACTAGAACTGAACTAGAACTGAACTAGAACTGAACTAGAACTGAACTAGAACTGAACTAGACTACTAGAACTAAACTAGAACTGAACTAGAACTGAACTAGAACTGAACTAGAACTGAACTAGAACTGAACTAGAACTGAACTAGAACTGAACTAGAATTGATCTAGAACTGAACTAGAACTGAACCAGAACTGAACTGGAACTGAACTAGATCTAAATTAGAACAGAATAAAAACTTTACTAGAACTTTACTAGAACTGAACTAGAACTCAACTAGAACTGAACTAGAACTAAATTAGAACAGAATTAAAACTTTACTAGAACTTAACTAGAACTGAACTAGAACTAAACTGGAACTGGATTTAATTCGGTTTAATACTTAACCTAAATTCCAAAGAACGCAAATATCTTCCATAAGTACAGAAAACAAAAAGTAATTATTTTTTTATTATTATTGCAAAAAATAGTAATTCATAACAAATAGGACAATTTAAAAATATGTATGTACCGGTGTTTATGATCTAATTGTTTTGGGCGTAACTGAAAAAATCAATTTCAAAGAAAAGTTCTATAAAACCAAAACAAGTTTTACAACAGGTAAACAATTCATTTAATAAAAATACGTTAAATTCAAACTAAAACCTATCAAATAAAAACGTTGCCATTTATACACAACATAATAACATCTTTTGAAAACCCCCCAGGCATTGCTTTACCCTTTCATCTAACAAAAAAAAAACAGCTAAAACCATACAAATTGTACACAATCTTTTTGTTGTTTCTAGCATACAAAGGTGTATAATAAATAAATAATAAACACACACACTTAACTAAACATAAACAAAAGACCTAAGTGATGATGTTGATATGGTGATGATGATAATAATGACAATATTTTTTTTTTTTGTTTTTGCTTTTTTTACCTTCTTGTGCATTTTTGCTTGTTGCCTTTTCCTTTGTTGACGCTGATGTTGACTCATCATCATTCAATAACATCTCCTGTTTTGTACATGTACGTATACGTAATTGAAATTCATCTTTATGCCAGATATATTGACGTTCCTTAATAAGTTTTTCCACAAATTTCATACAACGGCCACGCATCTCTTCCAGTTCTTGATGTACCAGTTGTTCATGTTCATTTTCATCATTGCTCGAGGTGTTATTAAGTTTGGGAAATATGAAATATTCTACATAATCATCTTCTCGTACGAATTCCAAATTGGCACGAAATATTTTATCCATTTTAATTGATAAGTACTAGAAAATCTTCTGGGCTGGGTGATGTTGAGAGCTCACAAACACGTTTCTTTTGTTTTTTTTTTTTTTCACACTAAACAATAGTTATTTTCTAAAGTTTTTTAATATGTGATTTTATCTAATGTTTTCTTTGTAGTAATTTTCAATTATTATAGTATTTTTGTTTTTATATAATTAATTTTTGTCTTTTTAGTTAATTGGCCAAAACAAAAATAAATCACTCTTCTTTTTTGTATCCCTAAATAATTAGAGATGTTAGTTTTATACGTATTAGTGACAACATTTATATATGGGTGTTATCGATAGTGTAAGAGTCGCAGAGTTGTATAAACAGTAGTATAGGTTGTAGTATTTGTTTAAATTTAACGGATTTTTTTGTAGAGGGTTGCTAGAAATTCACAGGAAATTTAACTTTTAATTTATTAAAGATTTAAATTACTTAATTTTTATTTTTGAAAAATTATCAAAATATTAAAATTAATGTACAAGGGGAAGATTAAAATTAGTTATAGTATAGACAAATTCCAAAAAAAAAAAAAAACAGAATTATTTTCAAAATTTTGAATATATTTCGTATGATTTGTTCGATATACATATACATAGGTATTTTTTTAAATTAAAAAAAAATTAAAACATTAAAAAATAATTAAATATATTATAGAAGGCAAAACGGTTGGACCGACTTTCTTGAAATTTTTACAATGCCTCCCGCGAAAAAAATGTACAAAACTTACAAAATAAACATTAAAAGTCGTATATCTCTGAAAATGCAACACCTTGTATATCCATAAACAACTTTGACATCCATATAAACGTTTATGGTCAAAATGGTGGGACTTTCTGCCGTGGGCATTGTACCTTCCTTACAAGGGAAATATTAAATTAGTATATCTAAGGTAATATAACAACTTGAAACCTTAAATTTTGTCGGTGTTACTTTAGTATCGACATGAACATTTAAAACAAACATTGCAATAGTGGGTGTGACACCTCCAATATGAGTTAAATAAGCAGATCTTATACCTTGGATTTTATTAGAACAACAATCTTTAATTTTAGCAAGAACTACTTTGACATTCACGAGATCATTCGGTGAAGTCGTAGATATATATATGTATATATATATATATATCTACGACTTCACCGAATGATCTCGTGAATATACATATACATATATATATATATATATATATATATATATATATATATATATATATAGATACATAGATAGATAGATAGATAGATAGATAATATAGATAGATAGATAGATAGATAGATAGATGATAGATAGGCAGATATATAGATAGATAGATAGATAGATAGATAGATAGATAGATAGATAGATAGATAGATAGGTAGATAGATAGATAGATAGATAGAAGATAGATAGAGATAAGATAGATATAGATAGATAGATAGATAGATAGATAGATAGATAGATAGATAGATAGATAGATAGAGATAGATAGATAGATAGATAGGTAGATAGATAGATAGATATGATAGATAGATAGATAGATAGATGATTAGATAGATAAGATAGATAGATAGATAGATAGATAGATAGATAGATATTAGATAGATATAGATAGATAGATAGATGTAGAGATATTAGATAGATAGATAGATAGATAGATAGATAGATAGATAGATAGATAGATAGATAGATAGATGATAGATAGATAGATAGATAGATAGATAGATAGATAGATAGTAGATAGATACATACATACATACTTACGTACTTACTTACTTACTTACTTACTACTTACTTACTTACTTCTTACTTATTTACTTACTTACTTACTTACTTACTTACTTACTTACTTACTCTTACTTACTTACGTACTTACTTACTTACACTTACTTACTTCCTTACTTACTTACTTACTACTTACTTACTTACTTACTTACTTACTTACTCTTACTTACTTACTTACTTACTTACTTACTTACTTACTTACTTACTTACTTACTTACTTACTTCTTACTTACTTACTTACTTACTTACTTACTTACTTACCTACTTACTTACTTACTTACTTACTTACTTACTTACTTACTTACTTACTTACTTACTTACTTACTTACTTACTTACTTACTTACTTACTTACTTACTTACTTACTTACTTACTTACTTACTTACTTACTTACTTACTTACTTACTATTACTACTTACTTACTTACTTACTTACTTACTTACTTACTTACTTACTTACTACTTACTTACTTACTTACTTACTTACTTACTTACTTACTTACTTACTTACTTACTTACTTACTTACTTACTTACTTACTTACTTACTTACTTACTTACTTACTTACTTACTTACTTACTTACTTACTTACTTACTTACTTACTTACTTACTTACTTACTTACTTACTTACTTACTTACTTACTTACTTACTTACGTACTTACTTACTTACTTACTTACTTACTTACTTACTTACTTACTTACTTACTTACTTACTTACTTACTTACTTACTTACTTACTTACTTACTTACTTACTTACTTACTTACTTACTTACTTACTTACTTACTACTTACTTACTTACTTACTTACTTACTTACTTACTTACTTACTTACTTACTTACTTACTTACTTACTTACTTACTTACTTACTTACTTACTTACTTACTTACTTACTTACTTACTTACTTACTTACTTACTTACTTACTTACTTACTTACTTACTTACTTACTTACTTACTTACTACTTACTTACTTACTTACTTACTTACTTACTTACTTACTTACTTACTTACTTACTTACTTACTTACTTACTTACTTATTACTTACTTACTTACTTACTTACTTACTTACTTACTTACTTACTTACTTACTTACTTACTTACTTACTTCTTACTTACTTACTTACTTCTTACTTACTTACCTTACTTACTTACTTACTTACTTACTTACTTACTTACTTACTTACTTACTTACTTACTTACTTACTACTTACTTACTTACTTACTTACTTCTTACTTACTTACTTACTTACTTACTTACTTACTTACTTACTTACTTACTTACTTACTTACTTACTTACTTACTTAATTACTTACTTAATTTCTTACCTTTTTACTCAACCTCCCAGAAATAAATCAAATTTAATTTAATTTTTATTAATTTATGTTTTGAAATTTCTTTAATTTTTTATTTTAATAGTTGTTATTTAATGAAAATGCATTATTATCCAAAATAATACATATACATAATTGTATACATTTGTTTTTTAAATTTCATATAATTTAGAATAAAATTTTGAAGAAACAATTATTGAATGAATGATTTGAACTAATTATGTTTTATATACAGAGATTAGAGTGTGTTTTCTTTTCTTATAATTTTAGTTAAAAAAACTAAAAATATTATAAAAAATATAATTTTCCAAAACAAATAAAAAATGCTTTCTTTGAATATTTTATGAGATTTATATAATATTTACAAAATTACAACATACATTACACGGGACAATATGATATTTTATAATTAATTAAAAAAACTGAATGGTTATATCACAAATTCAAGTTAGAAAACATTTAAAAAATATATGTATTAGATATATATTTAAATAAAAATTATGACACGCAAGAGTTGAAAACATAAAATACAAAAACAAATACAAAGTTTAAACAATACAAAGTTGATTTATGCCAAAATTCTTTTTGAATCGTGCACTTTAGTAGTGTTTTATTAAAATGTAAATTTTAAGTAAAATTCTTTTAAGAGTTTTAGCGATAATTATTATAATAATTTAATTTACTTAAAACTAACAGTGAGTGTGTTGTGTGCTTTACAAATAGATTTAGTAGTTTAGACAAATATTAAAAAAAAAAGAGTTGTGCTTTTAAAATTGCTTAAATTACGATATTACATCGTATATAACAACAAAAATCTTAACAAAAATGGTTTATAATAGTAGTTTAATTAATTTTAGTAAATGTTCTAATAAATTGTAAATAATGGCATATAATTTTTAGTTACTTGAGTTTGTTTTTTTTCTGTTTTTTTTTTTTTCTTTTAAGAAAATTAATAAAAAATATTGCCTATTTTTCAGATTTTTGGCTGCTGATTAAGTTTAGTTAATGGAAAAATATTGCATTTTAAAAAAATTTTTGGTTTCAATTAGTTTAGTTGTTTGTTTCATTTTGCTTTTTCCTTTTTTGCTATAGTTTTCTAAATGTAAAGAGTTTTTTTTTAGCTGCTGGCGTGTGAAACTAGAGCATAAACATTACTTTTAGGATCTGGAGCCAAAGAACTCCAAGTGGTTTCTTGGCACAAGGGCAATTTTTCTAAAGCTGCTGTATTAAGATTTCGGGCATTATCATTTACTGCACAAGTTTCTCGTGTATGAAAGAATTTCCCCGTTAAATCATCTATCCATTCATAGAGTTTTTCTCCTGTTCTCAAAGCATTACGTGCTGACAATTTTTTCAATTGAGCTGATTCTTCAAAGGTGGGTATGTATTGCAACCATTCTTGTGGTAAAGCAAAATCTTCGGCCAATGTTAGGCCATCACCAGCATTAATTAGACGTGCTCTATCCGCTGCTATCTGCTCACCATTATACAAAGCTAGAGGCGTAATAAGAAATTTAGTTTGAGCATAAATGGCATTACGTCCTATAAGTTTAGCTGTCCATATGCCAGGGGTTAAGGGTTGTTTTAGCAAAGCTTTGGAATAATTAATATTATCCGTTTGGCTGTCTTCTATGTGCAGTTCATTAAAATCTTGCAAACGTCCCATGGGATCTATCCACAATAAGGTGAGATTATAGGAATGAGAAGTATCTTTGGGTGAAGCTGAACCAGAACCCATAAATGTAAATGTTAATACCAAATCGGTATAGGGTCCTAGGAATTTTTGTAAATTTCTACAAATTTGCTCTTTTTGATCATATTCCGAGGATATTTCAAAGTTTCTTAAACGTTTTGCAAATTTGGAATTTTTAGCAAATTTAGCATATTGCACCGGTCTTATGCGGCTCTCCAGTTCATAAACAGTTCGATTAATTCGGTCCAAAGTTTGATATCTAATTAAGAAACCCTTATACTGATCATTGTGTAAATACTGTGTCAACTCCAACACCTTATGACTTTTGGTAGACCACTGTTTGCACAATCTTCTTACCAGACTTTCGGCCACTGTTAAAGTTAGATCATCTTGTTTAGTGCGTTTATCTTCATAATGATAAAAACTTTGCCAATAGGCGGGCAAGTTTATGTAGTCTTCAGCATATGCTCCATATAACCATTCCTCCAATTTTAATAAAATAGCTTGATTAATAATGGGCTCAAATTTGCGTGCAAAATAAAGCATTTTGTTTTCAGTATTTTGCAAACGAGACCAGTCTTCTGGTTTAAAATCATTGGGACTACAGCCACACCAATCCACCACATGTTTGTACTGACATTTACAACCCAATTTACGCTTCCAGTTCGTCACATGTAAATTGTTATCCACATAAGTGCCACAAAATTTGGAATTTCTTAAAACTGTATGGAAAAATGATTCAGCTGGCAAAAGGGTGTGTCTAAATATGACCAAGAGTCCCTTAAGTAATTCATCAGTTTCTTTATTCTCTAAAACATATTTCACAAAAGGCCGCGACAGTGCTATCCAATCTGAACCACCATCTATTTGTATGCCAGTAGGTAGTTTACGGTCTCCTATACGCCACATATGAGTATCACATTCTACAAAGGTTTTGTCCAGTCCCTGTTTTTGTATAAAGCGTTGTGTCTCTCGCCCATGACTCTTGACAAAATTACGATTACGATTGGCCGTTAAGAATTCCTCAAGTTTGTCTAGCTTTTTAACGGGAAAATCACTTTCACTTAGATTGATAACAAAGTCCCAGTGAAAAGAGGATTTCAAAAGATCATCCATACTTTGCATTAACATAGTGAGCAAAGAAGCACCACCCCAAATGGTAGAGAAACGTGTGCGGGCTAAACGTATGTTGGGGAATTTAGGTTCCAGTTCTAAGAGTTTACGATATAAATAGTCTTGACGCTGAAATTAATAAAAAAAAATCCATATTATATTCCTTTCATATTTTGCAACTTTTCTTTGTTTAATTTCAAACTTATTCTACTCAGTTTTAATTACAGTAAATTTCTGTATTTTATAGCCTTATTTAATTTTAAAACCCCTAACATGTATTTAAAACTAGTTTAAATAATAATTTAAATGACATGCAATCTACATCTGTTCATTAAACTAGGAACTTACCTTGTCCACATGTATATAGTAGACATGTTGTGGTGCATATAAAGCTTTTAATAAACGATGGACTTGTCGTAGAGCACGACCATTTAATGTTAATAAAAATGCCACTTTTATACGTTCCGTAGTGTCGGGTTTAACACTAGTCTCAGCAATTTGTGCTGAAAATTCTGTAAAACGAAAAGTAAAAGCAAACAAAGTTTTAGTAAATATTTATGTATGTACAATGTACAATAAAATTACAAAAAACTTAAACATTTGATTAATTGCATGTTTCAAGAGTATGTACTTTTATTTATTCTTGTTGTTGCTTTGTATTTGTTGTAGTGTATGAAGAAATAATGCAAATTTTCCGTTGTAAGTAAATCAAATTGGGTCTATGAATTGTGTGGTGAATGTTTTGAAATAAAACACAGGGTAACAAAAATTCTTTTAATGAAAAAGATTATTTTTTAACTTTATCTCTTCTATGCTGTGGCGTATAGAACTGAATTGAACTAGAACTGAACTGGAACTGAACTAGAACTGAACTAGAACTGAACTAGAACTGCACTAGAACTGAACTAGAACTGAACTAGAAACTGAACTAGAACTGAACTAGAAATGAACTAGATCTGAACTAAACCTGAACTAGACCTGAACTAGAACTGAACTTGAACTGAACTAGAACTGAACTAGAACTGAACTAGAACTGAACTAGAACTGAACTAGAACTGAACTAGAACTGAACTAGAACTGAACTAGAACTGAACTAGAACTGAACTAGAACTGAACTAGAACTGAACTAGAACTGAACTAGAACTGAACTAGAACTGAACTAGAACTGAACTAGAACTGAACTAGAACTGAACTAGAACTGAACTAGAACTGAACTAGAACTGAACTAGAACTGAACTAGAACTGAACTAGAACTGAACTAGAACTGAACTAGAACTGAACTAGAACTGAACTAGAACTGAACTAGAACTGAACTAGAACTGACTAGAACTGAACTAGAACTGAACTAGAACTGAACTAGAACTGAACTAGAACTGAACTAGAACTGAACTAGAACTGAACTAGAACTGAACTAGAACTGAACTAGAACTGAACTAGAACTGAACTAGAACTGACTAGAACTGAACTAGAACTGAACTAGAACTGAACTAGAACTGAACTAGAACTGAACTAGAACTGAACTAGAACTGAACTAGAACTGAACTAGAACTGAACTAGAACTGAACTAGAACTGAACTAGAACTGAACTAGAACTGAACTAGAACTGAACTAGAACTGAACTAGAACTGAACTAGAACTGAACTAGAACTGAACTAGAACTGAACTAGAACTGAACTAGAACTGAACTAGAACTGAACTAGAACTGAACTAGAACTGAACTAGAACTGAACTAGAACTGAACTAGAACTGAACTAGAACTGAACTAGAACTGAACTAGAACTGAACTAGAACTGAACTAGAACTGAACTAGAACTGAACTAGAACTGAACTAGAACTGAACTAGAACTGAACTAGAACTGAACTAGAACTGAACTAGAACTGAACTAGAACTGAACTAGAACTGAACTAGAACTGAACTAGAACTGAACTAGAACTGAACTAGAACTGAACTAGAACTGAACTAGAACTGAACTAGAACAGAACTAGAACAGAACTAGAACAGAACTAGAACTGAACTAGAACTGAACTAGAACTGAACTAGAACTGAACTAGAACTGAACTAGAACTGAACTAGAACTGAACTAGAACTGAACTAGAACTGAACTAGAACTGAACTAGAACTGAACTAGAACTGAACTAGAACTGAACTAGTACTGAACTAGTACTGAACTAGAACTAGAACTGAACTAGAACTGAACTAGAACTGAACTAGAACTGAACTAGAACTGAACTAGAACTGAACTAGAACTGAACTAGAACTGAACTAGAACTGAACTAGAACTGAACTAGAACTGAACTAGAACTGAACTAGACTACTAGAACTGATCTAGAACTGAACTAGAACTGAACTAGAACTGAACTAGAACTGAACTAGAACTGAACTAGAACTGAACTAGAACTGAACTAGAACTGAACTGGAACTGAACTAGAACTGAACTAGAACTGAACTAGAACTGAACTAGAACTGAACTAGAACTGAACTAGAACTGAACTAGAACTGAACTAGAACTGAACTAGAACTGAACTAGAACTGAACTAGAACTGAACTAGAACTGAACTAGAACTGAACTAGAACTGAACTAGAAGTGACCTAGAACTGAACTAGAACTGTGCTAAAACTGAATCTAGAACAGAATCTTGAATTAAACTTGAACTAGAACTAATGTAGAACTGAACTGGAAACAAACTGAAACTATTTTTGTAGCCTAGTGTTATTTTTTACTTATGTGTTAAATTGCATTGAAAATGCATTTTGTTTTTTAGTAGAATTAGTTTAAAAAAAATAACGTTCAACTAGAACATAATTTGCTAATTAAGAGTTTAATAACCCGCGCAAATACAAAATAAACTTTAGGCATTGAAACATTAAGGAAACGGGTTTAACTATGATGCAAATAATATTTGTAGTATAAACAATAAAAAAACAATTTGGCAAAAACACGTTTTAAATAACGTAGAAATATGCATAAAAGGCGTGAATGCAAGAAAAAAAGTTTATAAAAAATAATTGCTTAAATTAACCCACATTTGATATAATGCATAATAAAGATTTATTTAATAGAAGAAAATAGAATTTTTAAAAAAAGGGAAAATAACGTCGAATGCAAAAATTTGAATCGAAAGTAATTTATAGGCGAAATGTTTTACCTTGTTCTTTTAGGAAAATAAGCAACAGATTTGATATATTAAATATTAATGGATGCAATATATTCCAACTTTTGAAAATCCGTACATTTTTACACTATGAAAATTATATAAAGAATTTCACACATTCTAAACATACTCACTTGCTATACCCGTTTCATAAACGTTCATGGCATAATAACCGCCACAAATCTCATGTTGATCCCCCGAACACTTCATATTACAACTGGAATCAGCCAATTTTGCAGCAACTGGTGGTGCATCAACCCCACAAAAACATTCCGAACCATATTGTACACCAGCATAGGGAAATCCCGATTGAAGACATAGCTGAACACATTTGTCCGGTGTATTGGACGATTTGAAATTTATAAAGTAACCAGACAAAAGACGAAATTCTTTCTCGTCACGATAACAACCCAATTGAGTATTGGCGCTATGATTGCCACGCGGACAATAGCTGGGCAGGTGTGTGGCATAGAATTCGCCCGCCTGTATGGCGCAAGCAATTTGAGCGATATGTTGGCGGCAGTCTTTGGTTTTAGCTCGTTGTAAGGCGGAGACGGCATCTTTTGATTGTATATTACAGACGGGTGTAAAACCCAATTGTTTGGCTGTTATGAGAGATGAAGCAGCAACATCAGCATCGTTCTCTAATGTTGCGTCAGCAGAACGTTTGCGCGTTATTAAGGCTGCATTTGAAGAATCCTCATCATCACTGGCGGAATTATGTTGAGCGGCCAGACGACCCTTTTGTACAGCCATTGACGACAGGTCAGGATTATTTACAACGGGAGTATCACTGGACGTGAAAGCGCTTAGATTTAAAGATTTATAAGCTAAGAAAATCTGTATGCCAAATATAATAAAACCCACTAGAAAGAATATTTTATAGCGGCACAAGAGACGCCACACAAGACTCTCAGCCATGGTCGTAGTTTAGTGAGATGGTGGTATTGGTGCTGGTAGTGGTTGTATCACGCAGTTGATTGAGTATAAGTGAAGTAGTTTATGAAACTCTGGCGGTTTTTATTTATTAATAATAATGCTGGCGACGTATACGCAAGATTTAACATGACAATTGTTGTTAGACAAAAACTTTGAGGCGTTAGAATAAAAAAACTAATAAACAGGGAGGAGGTTGCTTGGGCGGAGAAAAATTTGTTTGTTGCTTTGTTTTAAGTATGCATATGATAATATTTTCTTAATACTTTAAAATCTTAGTTTACACATATTTAAATTATTATAAATTTAATTTATAATAATTTATTAATTAAAATTAATACTTTTATCAAGAATAATAAAAAAATTCTTAAACTTTTCCGAGAACCAGAAAAAATGCAACTGATTTTGACAGTTGTTTGCTGAGAGACAGTGTTGGTAAATGTTTTGAATTATTTGAACAGCTGTTTTATTATTGTGAATGTTAAACTATTATCGTGATTGTTTTACAATAAAATGCAAGAGCAACAGCGAGAAATTGAGAGAAAGCAAAACTTAATTTTTGTAGAATAATATAAATTTAGTAGATTATATTGTTTTTTGTGCTGTTCTGGTAGTTTTAATTACAAAAATATGGTGGATCCTAATCGTAAAATTAATCGTTTAACCGATAAGGATATAGAATTCTTGGAAGAATGTGAACGTGAATTTGGTTTACGTTACACCGAGGAGGATGCCGAATTTATGGCACATTGTGCCAAACCCTTGGATGATCCACCAATTGTAGAAAATTGGACTGGTGGTGGAGGCGATGGTGCTCGCAATGAGGGTGGTGGTGGCCGTCATCATCATAATCGTGGTGGTCCACGTCATCATCAAAGAAACTGGCGTGGTAGTGGTGGCGGAGGTTATGGTGGAGGTGGCTATCACAATAATCGTAATTTTAGACACAGAAGAGGAGGTCGTGGTGGTGGCCGTGATTTTTATGGTAATCACAATGGCTCAGAAGTTCCTTATCATTCGCATAACCGACCCTCATTTAATCAACAACAAAACAGTAGTGGAGGTGGTGGTGGTAGTAGTAATCGCCCGCCCATGACAATTAGAAGAGATTATAATAATTTTGTAGCCGCTTCTAAGGATGATTAGACTTTAAGATTACTTTTTTACTAATAAACAAACAGCAATAAAAATAGTTATAAAATTTAGACTCTTCTTTTCATCATACATAGAGAAAAATAAGTTGAGTTGTTCCCACTACTTATTGCCAATTTTGAATATAAATATATTTACCAACAATTTCCTTTCGAAATAAAATTTTGGAAAGTGCGTTAAATTTACAAACTTTTTTTTTACAAAATTAAACATTTTATTGAAAAATTCTATTTCATACTACTAAGTTTAAAGCCATGTTTTAATTTGGAAGTTAACAAAAGTATCTAAATATTTAAAATATACTCAAATATTTAAATCTTCGTCGGGATCTTCATCATCAAAATCATCAGCATCATCTGGGGTATATATTATATTGCTTTCCGTTGCCTCCATAGCTCTGAGAGATAAATTTACATCAAAAATTATTACTCAATATTACGATAACAACTTGAATTTAATCTGAATAAATTTTTAATAAAAACTTTTCTTAAATATTGTGATTTACTTTCTCAACTTACTTTTCATAAGGCATTTTCATAGCATTTCTCGCCACCATCTCGTCCTCGTCCAATTCAATTTTAAATGTACCTAATTGCTCCGTCTTCTGGCCGTCAGGGCTTTCAGCACTTGGTGCTTTAGACTTGTCTCCCTCCGGTTTTAATTCTACCTTAAATTCTGTTTTTGTTCTAGTATATGTATAATGTTTAAAGGTAACTCCACCGCCTGGCTTACAAACCAAAAGAGAAAGTTCGTTAGGTGTCAACAGATTCAGGACCAAATCAGCCATATACTCAAAGGCAGACACCACATATTGTATGTGATCATGATGTAGATGGGGCAGGGAAATCCATAGAAAGCTACGCTTAACATATTCGCAATTTTTTAAATTTGTAAGGAACTGAAATATCACTGAAACCTTTTGATAGGCCAAGAAGTCTGATAGGTTAGGCAGTATAACATTCCACAATTTGCCCTCCTCTTGCGGCTGTACACGGCATTCGTTGAGGAATTTCTGTAAAGTGGCCTCGTCATTTAGTTGTTCACCTATGGCTAGAGATTTTATGGTCACATCTTCTCCCTGTTCTTTGAGCATTTGGGTAAGGAATTTTTGTGAAATTTTCTCCTGGCCCAATTCATCTAAATACACACATCAAATGAATTAGATTTATTTTCAAAATATCCTTTATTTTCGCTTACCTTTAATTAAAACAAACTTTTGTCGAGATATAATTAAGTTAGAAAGCATCTTTTTTATATAATAACGTCAACTAAATCGAATTTAAAATGTTTATTTTGGTAAAATTTACAGCGTAATGCAATATGTATTACAATTTGGTGCTTCGAATTGTTGTTTACAGCACGTTGTTTTATTTGTTATTGTTGTATTTGTTATATTTTTACAATTTGCGAAATTTCTAAAAACAGCTGTGTTGATGATTCACAATAGCGAAGAACTTGCAAGTGAGGCAAATAATACGAAATTTTGTCGAAACGGAAAATTAAAAAATCGTTAATTTTTTGATTTCCTTATTTATAATCTAACCTAAGGTCTGGTCTATAGTATGGTTTATTGTCTAGTTTATGCTCTAGTCTATTCTATAATTTAGTCTATAGTCTTTAGCCTATAGTTTGGTCTATAGTCTATTCTATAGTTAGTCTATGGTCTAGTCTATGGTCTAGTCTATGGTCTAGTCTATAGTCTAGTCTATAGTCCGTCTATAGTTTAGTCTATAGTCTAGTTTTATAGTCCTGTCTATAGTCTAGTTATAGTCTAGTCTATAGTCTAGTACTCTGTCTAGTCTAGAGTCTAGTCTATTAGTCTAGTCTATAGTCTTAGCTATAGTCTAGTCTATAGTTAGTCTATGTTAGCTATCGTCTAGTCTATAAGGTCAGTCATAGTCTAGTCTATAGTCTGTCTAAGTTCTATGTCTAGTCTACAGTCTAGTCTATATAGTCTAGCTATAGTCTAGTCTATAGTCTAGTCTATAGTCTAGTCTATAGTCTAGTCTATATTCTAGTCTATAGTCTAGTCTATAGTCTAGTCTATAGTCTAGTCTATAGTCTAGTCTATAGTCTAGTCTATAGTCTAGTCTATAGTCTAGTCTATAGTCTAGTCTATAGTCTAGTCTATAGTCTAGTCTATAGTCTAGTCTATAGTCTAGTCTATAGTCTAGTCTATAGTCTAGTCTATAGTCTAGTCTATAGTCTAGTCTATAGTCTAGTCTATAGTCTAGTCTATAGTCTAGTCTATAGTCTAGTCTATAGTCTAGTCTATAGTCTAGTCTATAGTCTAGTCTATAGTCTAGTCTATAGTCTAGTCTATAGTCTAGTCTATAGTCTAGTCTATAGTCTAGTCTATAGTCTAGTCTATAGTCTAGTCTATAGTCTAGTCTATAGTCTAGTCTATAGTCTAGTCTATAGTCTAGTCTATAGTCTAGTCTATAGTCTAGTCTATAGTAGTCTATAGTCTAGTCTATAGTCTAGTCTATAGTCTAGTCTAGTCTAGTCTATAGTCTAGTCTCTAGTCTAGTCTAGTCCTAGTCTATAGTAAGTCTATAGTCTAGTCTATAGTCTAGTCTATAGTCTAGTCTAGTCTATCTATAGTCCTAGTCTATAGTCTAGTCTATAGTCTAGTCTCTAGTCTAGTCTATAGTCTAGTCTATAGTCTAGTCTATAGTCTAGTCTATAGTCTAGTCTATAGTCTAGTCTATAGTCTAGTCTATGTCTAGTCTATAGTCTATGTCAGTATAGTCGATTCTATAGTCTAGTCCTATAGTCTAGTCTATAGTCTAGTATAGTCTAGTATAGTCCTAGTCAGTCTCGTCTATAGTCTAGTCTAGAGTCTAGTCTATAGTCTATAGTCTATAGTCTAGTCTATAGTCTAGTCTATAGTCCTAGTCTATAGTCTAGTCTATAGTCGAGTCTATAGTCCTAGTCTATAGTCTAGTCTATAGTCTAGTCTATAGTCATAGTCTATAGTCTAGTCTATAGTCTAGTCTATAGTCTAGTCTATAGTCTAGTCTATAGTCTAGTCTATAGTCAGTCTATAGTCCTAGTCCTAAGTCTAGTCTATAGTCTAGTCTATAGTCTAGTCTATAGTCTAGTCTATAGTCTAGTCTATAGTCTAGTCTATAGTCTATAGTCTAGTCTATAGTCCTAGTCTATAGTCTAGTCTATAGTCTAGTCTATAGTCTAGTCTATAGTCTAGTCTATAGTCTAGTCTATAGTCTAGTCTATAGTCTAGTCTATAGTCTAGTCTATAGTCTAGTCTATAGTCTAGTCTATAGTCTAGTCTATAGTCTAGTCTATAGTCTAGTCTATAGTCTAGTCTATAGTCTAGTCTATAGTCTAGTCTATAGTCTAGTCTATAGTCTAGTCTATAGTCTAGTCTATAGTCTAGTCTATAGTCTAGTCTATAGTCTAGTCTATAGTCTAGTCTATAGTCTAGTCTATAGTCTAGTCTATAGTCTAGTCTATAGTCTAGTCTATAGTCTAGTCTATAGTCTAGTCTATAGTCTAGTCTATAGTCTAGTCTATAGTCTAGTCTATAGTCTAGTCTATAGTCTAGTCTATAGTCTAGTCTATAGTCTAGTCTATAGTCTAGTCTATAGTCTAGTCTATAGTCTAGTCTATAGTCTAGTCTATAGTCTAGTCTAGTCTAGTCTAGTCTATAGTCTAGTCTATATCTAGTCTATAGTCTATTCTATAGTCTAGTCTATAGTCTAAGTCCTATAGTCTAGTCTATAGTCTATCTAGTCTAGTCTAGTCTATATCTAGTCTATAGTCTAGTCTATAGTCTAGTCCTATGTTAGTCTATAGTCTAGTCCTAATGTCAGTCTATAGTCTAAGTCTATAGTCTAGTCTATATTCTAGTCTATAGCTAGTCTATATGCTATCTAGAGTCTAGTCTATAGTCCTAGTCTTAGTCTGTCTATAGTCTAGTCTATAGTCTAGTCTATATCCTAGTCTATAGTCTAGGTCTATAGTCCTAAGTCTTATAGTCTAGTCTATAGTCTAGTCCTATAGTCTAGTCTAAGTCTATAGTCGATTCTCTATCTGATCTATAGTCTTGTCTATAGTCTAATATATTATATAGTCCACTCTAAATAGTCGAGGTCTATAGTCGAGTCTATAGTTTAGTTAATAGTCTATTTTAAAAAGATAAAGTCTAAAATTAAGTCTATAGTCTATTCTATAGTCTGGTCTAGTCTAGTCTAGTCTAAAAGTTAGTCAATAGTCTATTCTATAATCTATAGTCTAGTATATAGTCTAGTCCATAGCCTGCTGTAGTCTTGATGATTGTCTACTCTGTATTTTACTCTAGTCTATCGTTTAGAGTATAGCCTGGTGTAATCTCTATTGCAGTTACTTTCTTTTTGTTTTTGTATTTTAAGGCCAATCATTCATCCAAGAAAATTTTTAAACATTTTATGAATGAATTTTTTTTTCATTAGCAAAAAATGTAATCGATACATTTTTGTGGGCAGCTGTTTTCTATATGAATGAATAAAGAAATTGTGAAAAAAAGCAAAAACAAGTGAAAAACACCAAATCAACCACTTGTTTGTTATACGATACTTTTAAAATATTACTACCCTTCAGGGGTGTTGCGTTAACAGATGGACCAACAAGTTGACAGAAGGTCTAATGAATGAAAAATTAAGAAATTAATGAAAAAACACAACATTTCATACGATAAGAATGAGGATATGAAGACAGATTAGTTATTTTGTAGCAAAATTCTAAAGGTAAGTAAGAGAAAGAGAAGAGAAAGTTAGGTATATGCAAGTTTCCGGTAAACTCTCTTTAAAAGCAAAACAAGGCAAAAAAGAAAAAATGAGGCGTGGGTGGTTGTGTCCTTGAAAACTTGTTGCTTGACACTACGCGAACGAAGAGAAGAAAAATGGTACATTTCTGTATAAAAAGGATGTTGTACATACGAATATAAAACGAGAGCAATTGAACATTTAAAAACAATGTAAGGAGGCCAGATGTTATTATTTTGAAAAAGGATTCTTCATTAAAAAAAATGTAATTTACCAAAATAAATATCCACAACAACCTGGCCAGTCTAGAGCCAAAGGAAGAGTAATAATTTCTAGAAAAGAAGTTATTCGTAATGTCTTTCCCAAACACAGTTTAATATAGACAACGTTCAGATAAAGTTCGTGACTTTTGCTTTCTCGTTAAAGTTTAGGTGTAAAACAGCAAAATATTAAAAAAGAAAAAAATTAAGATAAAAGTGATTAAATATGTTGCATATATTTAGTAAGTAAATGGAAAAAATACAACTTTCTAATTGCGTTGTTGTTTAAAAAGAAAAAAATAATTATTTTCATGTGTATACTAAAAGTTAAGTAAATGGTTTTTAAACAAAAAGCAATTTGCAATTTAAGCAAAAATATTTTCTTTTGGGGAGTTAAAGTTGAAAATATGTTTATTGCATGAAAATATATAGGAATTGTGTATGTGGAAATATATATACATATATTTCTTTTTAGTATTTTTGTTTAATATGCGACACAGATGGGGTGATTAATTGAGGTTAGGAGTTTAAGAAATAAATTCAATTGTTTGCAATAATAGTTTACAACGAACAATTAGGAATCTTTTATAAAAACTTACATGTCTTAACTAGACTATAGACTATAGTCTAGTCTATAATCTAGTCTAGTCTACAGTCTAGTCTAGAGTCTAGTCTATAATCTAGTCTACAGTCTAGTCTATAGTCTAGTCTATAGCTCTAGTCTATAGTCTAGTCTATAGTCTAGTCTATAGTCGAGTCTATAGTCTAGTCTATAGTCTAGTTCTATAGTCTAGTCTAGGTCTAGTCTATAGTCTAGTCTATAGTCTAGTCTATAGTCTAGTCTATAGTCTAGTCTATAGTCTAGTCTATAGTCTAGTCTATAGTCTAGTCTATAGTCTAGTCTATAGTCTAGTCTATAGTCTAGTCTATAGTCTAGCTATAGTCTAGTCTATAGTCTAGTCTATAGTCTAGTCTATAGTCTAAGTCTATAGTCTAGTCTATAGTCTAGTCTATAGTCTAGTCTATAGTCTAGTCTATAGTCTAGTCTATAGTCTAGTCTATAGTCTAGTCTATAGTCTAGTCTATAGTCTAGTCTATAGTCTAGTCTATAGCTCTAGTCTATAGTCTAGTCTATAGTTCTAGTCTATAGTCTAGTCTATAGTCTAGTCTATAGTCTAGTCTATAGTCTAGTCTATAGTCTAGTCTATAGTCTAGTCTATAGTCTAGTCTATAGTCCTAGTCTATAGTCTAGTCTATAGTCTAGTCTATAGTCTAGTCTATAGTCTAGTCTATAGTCTAGTCTATAGTCTAGTCTATAGTCTAGTCTATAGTCTAGTCTATAGTCTAGTCTATAGTCTAGTCTATAGTCTAGTCTATAGTCTAGTCTATAGTCTAGTCTATAGTCTAGTCTATAGTCTAGTCTATAGTCTAGTCTATAGTCTAGTCTATAGTCTAGTCTATAGTCTAGTCTATAGTCTAGTCTATAGTCTAGTCTATAGTCTAGTCTATAGTCTAGTCTATAGTCTAGTCTATGTCTAGTCAACAGTCTAGTCTATAGTCTAGTCTATAGTCTAGTCTATAGTCTAGTCTATAGTCTAGTCTATAGTCTAGTCTATAGTCTAGTCTATAGTCTAGTCTATAGTCTAGTCTATAGTCTAGTCTATAGTCTAGTCTATAGTCTAGTCTATAGTCTAGTCTATAGTCTAGTCTATAGTCTAGTCTATATAGTAGTCTATAGTCTAGTCTATAGTCTAGTCTATAGTCTAGTCTATAGTCTAGTCTATAGTCTAGTCTATAGTCTAGTCTATAGTCTAGTCTATAGTCTATAGTCTAGTCTATAGTCTAGTCTATAGTCTAGTCTATAGTCTAGTCTATAGTCTAATCTATAGTCTAGTCTATAGTCTAGTCTATAGTCTAGTCTATAGTCTAGTTAGTCTAGTCTATAGTCTAGTCTATAGTCTAGTCTATAGTCTAGTCTATAGTCTAGTCTATAGTCTAGTCTATAGTCTAGTCTATAGTCTAGTCTATAGTCTAGTCTATAGTCTAGTCTATAGTCTAGTCTATAGTCTAGTCTATAGTCTAGTCTATAGTCTAGTCTATAGTCTAGTCTATAGTCTAGTCTATAGTCTAGTCTATAGTCTAGTCTATAGTCTAGTCTATAGTCTAGTCTATAGTCTAGTCTATAGTCTAGTCTATAGTCTAGTCTATAGTCTAGTCTATAGTCTAGTCTATAGTCTAGTCTATAGTCTAGTCTACAGTCTAGTCTATAGTCTAGTCTATAGTCTAGTCTATAGTCTAGTCTATAGTCTAGTCTATAGTCTAGTCTATAGTCTAGTCTATAGTCTATAGTCTAGTCTATAGTCTAGTCTATAGTCTAGTCTATAGTCTAGTCTATAGTCTAGTCTAGTCTATAGTCTAGTCTATAGTCTAGTCTAGTCTATAGTCTAGTCTAGTCTATAGTCTAGTCTATAGTCTAGTCTATAGTCTAGTCTATAGTCTAGTCTATAGTCTAGTCTATAGTCTAGTCTATAGTCTAGTCTATAGTCTAGTCTATAGTCTAGTCTATAGTCTAGTCTATAGTCTAGTCTATAGTCTAGTCTATAGTCTAGTCTATAGTCTAGTCTATAGTCTATAGTCTATAGTCTAGTCTATAGTCTATAGTCTAGTCTATAGTCTAGTCTATAGTCTAGTCTATAGTCTATAGTCTAGTCTATAGTCTAGTCTATAGTCTAGTCTATAGTCTAGTCTATAGTCTAGTCTATAGTCTAGTCTATAGTCTAGTCTATAGTCTAGTCTATAGTCTAGTCTATAGTCTAGTCTATAGTCTAGTCTATAGTCTAGTCTATAGTCTAGTCTATAGTCTAGTCTATAGTCTAGTGTATTGTCTTCTCTATAGTCTAATCTGTAGTATATCTATATTATATTCTAGTCTGTAGTCTAAAGTCTAGTATGTAGTCTAGTCTATAGCATAGCCTAGCCTATATATTTGTTTATAGTGTAGTCTATTGCCAATAGTCTGGCCTACAGTCTAGTCAATAGTCTGAACTATATATAATAGTCAAGTTTATAATCTGAACTGTTTTCTAGTCCAAAGCCTATATATATGTATATAGTATTGTCTCTAGTCGCGTTTTTTAACAATTTTTTGCTTTCTTTAAAAGTCCAATGAAATAAAGAAGGGTACTTTAAATTCGTCTTTGTTTAGAAGTAGGTAGCACTCTTATTTGTTTTAGATACATATTAAAAAAGTGATAATGCAGACAAGCAATGTAATGGTAATACATATTTTTAGGTTACAAACAGATAATTTTGAAACTCCAATTAATTGTGTTTCATGGAAACTTAAAACCAAATATTAGTATGAAAAGAAATTTTAATTAGATAGTAGGCTGCAGTTGATATACAAACTTATTTAATAAGTTATAATAAATAGTAAACAACTAAATAATTGAAACCAAACTAAACACTTTGAAGGTAAAATTAACAAAGTCATTAACAATTAGTTTTAACATTTTGCCAAATTTCATTTCAACTCGTACATGAAACAAAGAAAGAAGTTAAATCTTAAATTTCACAGTAAATTGGTGTGGTTTACCCCAACAAATCCCCTTTATATACAAACAGTCTTAACTAAATCTTTTATGTGAAAACAATTGCAAAAATCGTGCAGTAAAAAACACAGACTCATATTATTACTTTATAACAGTGTTTGTAGATTTGAATTTCTTGTAGAAGTATCTTATTTTGTTATAGAAAGAACGCTTATTAAAATTATAATCATAAAAAAAACAACAAAAATAAACTAATTTATAAAATTAAATAAATAAAACTCACTACTCTCTTCTCGCGTTTATATCAATTGTTTTTGTATAGAAAAGAATACAACTGTTGTTTTTTACCGATTCTTTTTTAGTCTTTTTCATGCGGGTTTATACGATTGATGTGTGTTTTTGTTGATACTCAATAAAATATAATAAAATAAAAAATATTTGTTGCTATTTTAATAATATTATTAAAATATTATTGAAAAAATATCCTTAATTAATTTTGAAAACTTTTCTTTAATTACAAGCAGCCATTTTTCAAGGTAAGTTTCAAATTATAAAGTGTTAAATAAAAGTTTATTAAATTTCTTTTGTAAAAAGTGCCAACATATTGTTGAAAATTTTTTTGTTAATATATTTTTTTTGTTCAAAATTTTCTTTATTTTACACGTTACCGAAAAAAAGAGTCCAAAAAAATAAGAGAACTGTCGGCATGATAACAAGTTTGTAGCAGGGATGGAAAATTGTAAATTTGTTATAGGTTTTAAATGTAATAAGGAAAAACTGTTATAAATATTATTTTTAAATAAAAAACAGTCATGCTTATTATTTAATAAAGAAATTTTTCTTCAGAAAACAATGTTTATATTGAAAATTTGTACACAATTTTTTCTATAGAGGAAAACTGTTATACACATAAAAGCATTTATTCTATAGAAAAAGAAACTGTAATATACATTTATTCTTTGGAAATAACTGTTATACCCAGTTATCTTTATAAAAATGACTGTTATATACATTTTTCCGTATAAAAAAGTCTTTTATACAAGTTTTTTCTATAGAGAAAAGTTTAATATACAATTTTGTTTATAGTAAAAACTATTATAAACTTTTTTTTATAGAACAACAAAACGTTATACACTTTTTTCTCTATAAAAAAGTATTGTACATAAATTTATGTATAAGGAAAACTGTTATACACAAGTTTACTATAGAAAAAAACTATTATACTAAATTTTTTCTTTAGACAAATTTCTTATAAACTATTTTGTCTAGAGAAAATGATGGCTATATACAATTTATTCTATAGAGAAAAACTGTTATACTCAACTTTGTCTATTAAAAAAGTAAATTATACACTATTTTTTCCATACAAAGAACTTTTATGCATATTTTTTCTATAGAATAAAGTTTTACACATATTTTTGTTCTATAGAAAACTGTTATACACAATTTTTATGAGAAAAAATGTTATACAAATGTTTTCATGTAGAAAATGTTGTTATACATACATATTTTTCTATAGAAAAAAAGTGTTATACACAATTTTATCTATAGAGGAAACTGTTATACACAAGTTCTTCTATAGCGAAAAAAATATAATAAACGTTTTTTCTTTAGAAAAAACTCTTATACACAATTTTATCTAGATAAAAAACTGTTATACATAATTTTTTCCTTAGAAAAACTGTTATAAAAACTGAAAAAACTGTTATATAACTGTGTCTATAAAAAACTGTTATACACAATTTTGTATACAAATAAAAATGCTCTAAACATTGTATTTTTGTTCAAGAAACTTTTACACACTATTTTTCTATAGAAAATATGTTATACACAAAATTCCTATACCTAATATTGTCTAAATAAATAACTGTTATATATATTATTTCCATAGAAAAATGTATTATAGACAATTTTCCTATATAGAAAAACTGTCATATATATTTTTTCATAGAAAAAGTCTTATACAAAATTTCCTTATTAGAGAAAACTTTTATGCACAATTTTGTCTAGACTCTAGAGGGAAACCTATTTTACACATTTTTTCTATAGAAAAAACTGTTATACAAATTGTTCCTATATGATTATTGAACTTTTGCGTTATTTATAAACAAAAAAAAAAAAAACAAATTATTGTAATATATAAAAAAATTGTAAACAAATCATCATTGTATAGAATTGTCCAGGTCTGATTTCAATATTTCTTTGAAATTGTTTGTTTAAGAGTAAAAATCTATATATTCGTGGTTACTCTTACTTTATGGAGAAATAATGATTATTGACGTCACAATTTTTTGTTTGCAAACATACGAGAAACACTTGTATTCCTATTGTTGTTCTTTTTCCTATAAATTATCGCGTGTGTATACACAGTCTATAGGCTGAATCTAGTCAAATACAAAAACAATTGTAGATACAAATAGGAGGGATGTGCCATAAGTTTTTAAACCATACATCGCAAATGCCGATGTTTCTAGGTACAAGAAACAATTTCGATCAGACATATAGTTTCTGAGTATATTAAACATGTCGGCTCAAACATTGTAAACTGTAGATTAAAATTTTGAAAATAGTTTTGTAAAATTTTGGCAAATAGCGGATCCGTACTGAAGAAAGTTTAAACCGGTCAATGATTTGACTTCACAAATGGTCAGAGAACAAGTCTTCTTCTTTCGTTCTTCTAACGATATTGTTTTAAGATTCAATATGAAAACTCGTTTTTCCGATTTCTTTGAGATCATTCATTTCTGGATATACGTAAATTTTGATATCTTAAAGAATTAGCTGTAAATCTAATACATATTAACGCAAAGTCAAATCGAATAAAGTCCCCATGTTTTAAATATGCTAATAGTCCCAGTAAAAACTTTCATTACCATGTAAGGAGCATTTTAAGTCATTATTTTAATACGGTGATGTCATTGGAGGCAAGTACTTAAATCGCATAAAAAACGTACACAGCTGCTATATCTTCACTGACAAGATGCCTAATGAATTAGTATTTATATAACACATTATTAGTAAGATCTTA